>NW_025048504.1:0-300000 GCF_018831695.1 Puntigrus tetrazona | reverse complement strand
ACACAGCTATACATTTCATCTAAGCCTGATAAGTTATCAGAAATGTCTAAATTAACAGAGTGTGTTAAAGACATAAAAGACTGGATGACTAGAAATTTTCTTCTATTAAACTCTAATAAAACAGAGGTGCTTCTTATCGGACCAAATTCATGTTTACAGCAAATTTCTGAGCTCAAACTACAACTAGATGGATGTGATATAAACGTTACTCCGACAGTTAAAGACTTGGGTGTGATATTGGACAGCAACCTGTCCTTCGAACACCATATCACTCATGTTACAAAATCTGCCTACTTTCATCTTAGAAATATTGCTAAACTCAGACACATGCTCTCTCTCTCAGATGCAGAAAAGCTAGTTCATGCGTTCATGACATCTAGACTGGATTACTGTAATGCGCTGCTCGCTGGTTGTCCAGCATCTTCAATAAACAAGCTTCAGTTAGTGCAGAACGCAGCCGCTCGAGTTCTTACCAGGACAAGGAAATATGATCACATAACCCCAGTTTTATCCTCCCTGCACTGGCTGCCTGTTCATTTCAGAATTGATTATAAAGTACTGTTACTGACCTACAAGGCTCTAAATGGTTTAGCCCCCATTTATCTGACCAGCCTTCTGTCAAGCTACAACCCGTCACGCTCTTTAAGATCTCAAAACTCAGGGCTCCTGGTAGTTCCTCGTATAGCAAAGTCTACTAAAGGTGGTCGAGCGTTTTCACATTTGGCACCCAAACTCTGGAATAACCTTCCTGCAAATGTTCGGGATCAGACACACTCTCTCAGTTTAAGTCTAGGCTAAAGACATATCTTTTAGCAAAGCATACTCGTAAAGATTAACATAAACCTATGCTACAGTACATCGTGATTCCCAATAGTATGAATGGCCGCTACTCTAATTATCCTTTTGTCTCCACCTCGGGATGTACATCCCGAGGCATCTAGTTACCGAGCCTCTCCAGTGGACCCAGTGAGGAGATGACCTTCCTGCGATGACGTCAAGGAAAACTCAACCTTCTGTCTGGACTAATTCTATCTTGAACTTTCTGCATTGTAATTCATCCTGCTGTTTTGTAACGCATCCTGTTGTGTGGTGACTTGCTTTTGTCTGTGGAATGATTTGCTTTTGTTATGTAATAATTTGCTTTTGTGAAGCTGCTTTGGAACAATAGCCATTGTAAAAAGCGCTATACAAATAAACTTGAATTGAATTGAATTGAATTAATGTCCTCATCCTCCTGCTGGAGCAGGGGGATTGCTATCTTGAGGACCACACAGATGATTTAGTGTTCCTAGCAAACTGCATACATTACCCTGATAGCTTCTTGTGCTTGATTTACTTTCGCGGACTTAACACCTCCACACAAGCGAAGCTGCTTACATCGAGTAGGTGCTGGTGTCATGTAATTTGTTAGAGAATGTTTAGCTTATGGACGACGCCACAGTCAGAGCCCAGCCCACCGGCTCCCCCTTTGCTCCTAGCTCCCTCCTCTCCACAATGGCCAATCAAGTCCACCAGCTCCGCAAGGCTCCATCGTCCCTCCGTCTCTGCCTTGGTCTGTCGTCAACCATCCATCGCCTCGGGATTCCACTCCTCCGACTTCACCTCATCCTTCCATCCCTCCAGCTCTGTCAGCCTCCTACATCTCCCCCGGCTCCACCTCGGTCCTCTGGTTCCCCATCTCCGCATCGGTTGCTGGTGACTTTGGTGTCACCTTGGCTCTTCAGCTGCTCCGATGGCCATTCCTCCTCCATGGCTCCTCCCTCCGTTGGCTCCACCGTGGGTCATTTTCATGGCTGTGCTCTGGGTCCTACAGATCTCCTCCTACTCCGGACTCCTCCTGTGTCTTCCTTGGCTCCTCCCTCCATCTGTTCCTCCCTTTATTCGGTTTACCAACCCCGTCCTGGGGGCCCATCCTCCACCAGAACCTCCTCCCAAGTTCTGTTTTTTCCTTTTTGGTGCAAGCCACTCCCATAATGCAAATTAGTGTCTATTGTGAAGCGAGTTTTGTGCACGAATGAAGCATGTAAACTCAAAACTTTCAAGCATCCAACTACACATGAATAGTGTGATTTATTCGAGCAAGTCGTGTCTGGTGTGAACACAGCATAAGGCTCACAATGAGGAAGGTAGAAGAAAATAATTATTCCATTTAATAAACATCCAAAGGTCATTAAGTTAAACACACACAGGGTAACATAAGCAATAACCAACAAATTGAAACTCAATGATCAGGAGCTAATATAGGGCAGAAAACAAGGGACAGACACGTGTGGGGAATGAACTAAAGACTAGACACAGGTGGAGCTAAACTAATAATCACATAATGAGGACAGTGAACTGAAAGGACCCAATAAGGGCAAGGAGGACACATGGGGGGAAAAAACACAACAGAATAGTCCAGGACTGTGACAGGATGTGCGTTCTCATCATTTTTTTCTGTTGTCATGTTGCACTGTTGTGTGTTTTTCTTCAAAGCATAAACTTGCATAATGAATTCATAATGTTGGTCTGATTGCTTGTGCTACATGAAAAGTTCAATAGTTTTTAGAGATGCACCAAAATGAAAATTCTTGGCTGAAAATTAATAAAGAGGAGACCAAGGTCAAAAACAGAAACACCAAAAGAAATTTTGCCAATTATTAGTGCCATTGCATTTAGGTCAAGAGCATTTAAATTTTTTCTCTGTTGAACTTTAGTAACTGTTGAACTTTAACCAAAAACGCAACAAGAATTTCAGATGTGCACAGTGGATATTAAATATTTAAACACCATTCTATTTCTTAAGGTAAGGTGGCAGGTTTTTCTTGATGAAGAGTAGCTGATGAATTCATTACCTTAAATCAGACCTGGGCAAACTACGGCCCACGGGCCACATCCAGCCCTTTGTACTTTGGTTTCCGGCCCGCGCAAGAGAATGCCGTATTTTTTACAAAAAATGGACTGTCAAATATTTCTGTACAGAAGTTAAAGGTAAAGCAGTGTGCTTAATCTGTGGTACACAGATTGCTGCGTTTAGAGTATAATTTTAATCGCCATTACACGACCAAGCATGAAGATAAATACAAAAATCTATCCGATGAAGAGCGTGCAAGGGAGTCTGATGCATTGCTTGCAAATCTACAAACCCAACAGGATTTTTTTTTACTAAACTTCCCGCTGCCAGAGATGCAGCCGTCAGGACAAGTTATGTCATTTCTTACAAAATCGCCAAAAAAAGTAAGTCGTTTTCCAATGGAGAGTTTTTTAAGGAATGTTTATTGGACTCTGCTGCGCTGATATGCCCGGAGAAAAGGCGCATTTGAGAGTGTTTCACTCTCCCGACTCACTGTAACGAGGCGGATAGAGGACATCACTGGAAACTTAGAGCTTCAGCTGAGGAACAGAGCGTCTGACTTTGACTTTTTTTCTCTGGCTTTGGACGAGAGCTGCGATGTACGTGACACCGCCCAGCTACTCATCTTCTTACGTGGAATAACTTCAGACTTTCAAATCACAGAGGAGTTGGCAGCCATGCAGTCAATAAAAGGCACAACTACTGGTAATGATTTATTTAGAGAGGTAAATGCATGTTTGAACATTTTAGGTTTGAAATGGGACAAGCTTGCAGGTGTGACAACAGATGGTTGACTTTTAAAGAGAATGCAGGATAAAGTCACAGAAATTAACCCTGTTCAGAAATTGACATTTTTGCATTGTATCATACATCAGGAAGTGTTGTGTAAGACTGTTAAAAATGAAACATGTAGTTGATGCTGTCAGTAAAACAGTTAACTTCATCAGAGCAAGGGCTTTAAATCACAATTTGTTGCATTGTTGGACGAAAATTAACAAGTTAAAAATAAATTGCACTGATTCAAAAATGATTTTGTTTTCTTTTTTAACCTATACACCATAATTGCACATAACCTAATTTAAATATTTACAAAGTGTGTTAATCTTCTGACTATCAGTACCAGTTATTCAAAATATTTAATTTAGAGCATTTTACAATGAAAAAAAGTTGGTGGCCCTCGACGCAATTCTAGTTTCTCATGTGGCCCCTGATAGAAATTAATTGCCCACCCCTGCCTTAAATGAATCTACCCCCCAAAATTACTGCTATAAAAATGAGCCATGTTTAAAAGATAAGAGGTGTTGCTACAATTTATAACAATATTCTTGGTACTTCACAGAGGGCAGGCTTTTAGTATAACTAATTTGAAGTTTTGGTGCTGCATATAACATTATCTAGAAAAACATGTGCTAGTGATAAATCCCCTGTCAGTTTCTTACTGGCTACTGTATACAGACCACCAGGGCACAGCACAGATTTCATTAAAGAATTTGCAGATTTTGTAATTGAGTTAGTATTGGCCGCAGATAAAGTCTTAATTGTTGGCGATTTTAATATCCATGTCGATAAGGAAAATGCATTAGGATTAGCGTTCTTAGACATTCTGAACTCTGTCGGGGTTAGACAACACGTGTCAGGACCTACTCATTGTCGAAATCATACTCTAGATTTAATACTGGAATGGATGTTAATATAGTTGAAATTCTGCAGCAAAGTGGTGATATTTCAGATATATTCAGATATATTTCACACTATCTAGTCTTGTGTGAACTCTGTATAGCTAAACCTGTAAACTCTGCACCTTATTACAAGTGTTGTAGAACCATCACTTCCACTACAAAACTTCCACTGCTTTCTAAGTAACCTCCCTGAAATCTTA
Organism: Puntigrus tetrazona; assembly: GCF_018831695.1. Taxonomy (NCBI): domain Eukaryota; kingdom Metazoa; phylum Chordata; class Actinopteri; order Cypriniformes; family Cyprinidae; genus Puntigrus; species Puntigrus tetrazona. Next base: position 295,288 of record NW_025048504.1, on the reverse strand, counting down.
ATTCCTTAGCACATCCAATACAACACAAAAAAACTATGCACTCTCTTTTTTCTAGCACTTTAGATACAGTTGCTCCTTTACGCTTAAAAATGATGTCTCCATGGTATAATGAAAACATTCGCACCCTAAAGAGAGCAGCCTGGAAAATGGAGAGCAGGTGGAGAAAAACAAAATTAGAAGTATTTCGTATTGCCTGGCGGCAGAGTATCCTATTTTACAGAAAAGCATTAAAAACTGCTAGATCTAATTATTTTTCATCTCTTTTAGAAGCAAACACAAACCCCAGTATTTATTCAATACAGTGACTAAATTAAGGAAAAATAAAATGTCAACAGGTAAAATTCCCCAAAAGTACAGCAGTAATGATTTCATAAATTATTTTACTTCTAAGATTGATACTATCAGAGATAAAATTGTAACTATGCAACCGTCAGCTACAGTTTTACATTAATTAGTGAACTAGAGATCCCCTGAGGAAAATTTACACTCATTCTCTATTATAGGTGTCACGAAGGCCTTCGTGAATGAGGTGTTTAGAGACATGCTAAACCAATTTCTAATCGTCTACATGGATGACATCCTCGTCTACTCTGATAGCCTTGATGCTCATGTCTCTCACGTCAGGACTGTTCTCCAGCGCCTGATAGAGAATCAACTGTACGCCAAGCTCCAGAAATGTGAATTTCATAAAACTCAAGTGGCCTACCTGGGGTATATCATCAGTTCGGAGGGGGTGACAATGGACGAGCACAAGGTCAAGGCAGTCGTGGAGAGGCCGCGCCCCTCCACAGTCAAGGAATTGCAACGATTTCTGGGCTTCTCTAACTTTTATCGAAGATTCATTCGTAATTTCAGTATTGTAGCCGCCCCTCTCACCACATTAGTCAAAAAGAATTCTCATCGCCTCTCTTGGTCATCCGACAGTATCCAGGCATTTGACTTACTCAAAGGAAAATTCACGTCCGCCCCGATACTCCATCACCCAGACCCTGATCGAGAGTTTATTGTGGAGGTTGATGCATCTAATGTTGGTATTGGAGCAATTTTATCGCAACGTCACGGACAGCCAGCGAAACTCTTCCCATGCGCCTACTTCTCCCGTAAGCTTAACTCCGCTGAGCGCAACTATGACGTGGGGGACAGGGAACTCCTCGCTATGAAGTCCGCTCTCGAGGAGTGGCGGCATTGGCTAGAGGGGGCTAAAGTACCGTTCAACATTTTGATCACAGAAACCTGGAGTACATTCAATCTGCTAAACGTCTGAATTCACGACAAGCCAGATGGTCGCTGTTTTTCTCCAGATTTGATTTCAAAGTTACTTATCGCCCAGGGTCAAAGAACACTAAAGCGGATGCCCTATCCAGGCAGTTTGAGAGCATCCCTCAAGAATTCTCTTACGAACCCATCCTACCGTCAGCCCACATTGTTGCTCCAGTCCAGTGGGATATCATGACCGAGATCACAGAGGCCCAACTTTCCGAACCAGCCCCACCAGCATGCCCTCCCAATCGAACTTACGTGCCTCAAACATTACGACAAAGAGTTCTGCATTGGGTTCATGATTCCCCCAGCGCCGGTCATCCAGGCATCACAGCCACCCTCCAATTAGTCAACAATCGTTTCTGGTGGCCAACCATTCGTTCAGACACCATCCACTTTGTTCAACAGTGTGAGACATGCAACATCACAAAGACCTCCCATCAACGCCCAGCAGGACTCCTTCAACCACTACCCATACCAGAAAGACCATGGTCTCACATAGCCATAGATTTTGTAACCGATCTGCCAGTCTCCATCTCCTTTACCACGGTGCTCACGGTTGTGGACCGGTTCTCCAAATCATGCAGGTTCATACCTTTGCCTAAACTAGCCACAGCCTGGGAGACCGCCGAAGTACATTTGCAACAGGTATTCCGCTTCTATGGCCTACCCGAAGACATTGTGTCTGATCGCGGCCCACAGTTCACCTCTCGAGTCTGGCAAGCCTTCTGTTCACAACTCAACATTAACATAAGTCTAACCTCAGGGTATCACTCTCAATCCAATGGTCAAGCCGAACGTCAGAACCAAGAACTGTCACAATTCCTCCGGAATTACTGCCACAATAACCAACAGGACTGGAGTCGCTATTTAGTCTGGGCTGAGTACGCACAGAACTCATTAAGGAAACAATCCACCGGGCTAACTCCCTTTCAATGCGTGCTGGGCTTTCAGCCTCCATTATTTCCCTGGTCTGGGGAACCCTCCGCACTACCTGCAGTCAACTTGTGGCTACAAAGGAGTGAGGAGGTCTGGAACTCCGCTCACGTCCATCTCAGAGGAGCAGTCGGAAGGTTCCAAGCTCAGGCTGATTGTCATCGCCGAGATGCACCGGCGTACTCTCCTGGTGACTGGGTTTGGCTATCAACCCGAGACCTCCGCCTTCGGCTACCCTGCAGGAAATTAAGTCCAAGGTACGTGGGTACCTTCAAAATCATCTCACAAATCACTCCAGTTTCTTACCGTCTTGATCTCCCTGCTAACTACCGCATTGCTTCTACTTTCCACGTCTCGTTGCTCAAACCCGCCGGTGGCCCGGGAGGAGAGAGGGACCAGGATGAGGTCGCCGCCAACAACGCCCCTCCCTTAATCATCGACGGCGAGGAGGCTTACCAGGTTCGAGAAATCCTGGATTCACGACGCCGAGGCAGGGAATTACACTACCTCATTGACTGGGAAGGCTATGGACCCGAGGAGAGGTCTTGGATACCTGCCCGAGACATTCTCGACCCTGCACTCACTGCCACCTTCCACCATGACCATCCCGACAAACCTGCCCCCATACCCCGTGGAAGACCTCGGCGTCGAATCACTCCTCGCTTCCGGAGCCGCTCGCAGGGGGGGGGCTCTGTCACGAATGGCACCTCTGTGGCTCTCTCTGACCACCACCGGAGGGAGCTCTCACCGGAATACTGATCACCATGGACTCAATTTCCCACAACCCCGTGCCTTGGGCTGATTAGAGCCACCAGGTGTCTCCCATTTACTCAGCCTTTATAATGAGCTTCCCCATGATCACTCGTTGCGAAGTCTTGTGTATACTGCAATTCCGAGCGTTTACTCTTGTTTTGATTATCTGTTGCTGACCCTGACCGTGTTCGTTTCTGTGATTGTTCTCTGCCTGCCAACCGACCTATTGCCTGTTATCGTTTTGTCTTCTGGATCTCCTGTATTGCTCTATTTATTCCTGTTTTGACCCTGCCTGCCTGACCACGATTAAACCCTGTCGCACATGGATCCAACCGTCTTTGACCAATCATTACAATAGGAGGAAGAATTGTACAAACTTGTTAAATCATTTAAACCAACCTTATTCCATCTAAACTATTAAAATATTTGCTTCCAGAAGACATAGATCCTATTTTGACCACTATTAATTCATCACTGTCATAAGGATATAGTTGTATATATAGCTGTAGTTAAACCTTATATTACAGTGCCTTGTGAAAGTATTCGGCCCCCTTGAACTTTGTGACCTTTTGCATTTCAGGCTTCAAACATAAAGCTATAAGACTGTAATTTTTTTGTGAAGAATCAACAACAAGTGGGACACAATCATGAAGTGGAACGAAATTTATTGGATATTTCAAACTTTTTTTTCTTTCTGGAAGAAAACCTGATGGAGTCTGCAAAAGACCTGAGACTGGGACGGAGATTTGTCTTTGTAAGGGTCCCCCTTTTCCTGCAGAACGGAATCCAGAGGCCCTGGTCGAAGGTCAATGCATGTTCGGTCTTTTCTTTGCGTCTCGTTAAAAATCACTAATATTTATTAATCTTTTGTATTTCCAATCATAGTACTGACCTTATACATAATTTTATTCCAATCTTTCGTGATTTTATTTATATTTATTAAAATTTAACTGCTGATCCCTCTAGTTGTGATTAAATTTGGATCATTAATTAACTATAATATTTCCTAGTTTCGACTTATCGTTCGTTAGGAGTCTGGGTCGCTTAGAGACCTTGTTTGGCCAGAACAGACTCACGACACATCTGGGCTAGTCCAGGTCTTAGTCAGAGGCTACCCTGTAGATTGCTTACCTTAATGCAGCCATCTCCTCGATAGACTCAAAAAGAGTCATTTTTTATGCGTTCCCTAAGTAATAGCATGCTAAGCCAGTTTGGTGGCCAGAAGTCAAGATCTCAAAAACGTGCCCCGGGCTCCATCCATCGATTGTTGATCTGAATCACCCTAGCACGCCAACAATGCAGAAAACCTCAGAAGTCACTAACCTACTAGAAAAGTTATTTCAGACAATATTATAAGTTAAGCAAGATTAACATTATTTTGCCAGGCAAGAATAGGTTCCAAATTGTTATAATTGATAAACATTTGCACAACTGATCAGCAGTACAAAAATAACACAAAACAAAATAAAACAAACTTAAAAGGTTATTATACCTGGTCTTTAAAAAGTACATAGTGTGGTGTATGCGGACACACACCACACTACGGGCCGATCTGGCTACAGAATCGCGCCTTGTTGTGTTTTGTCACTTTCCTTATATACTCAGACCAGACAAAGAGATCCCAAATGTAACTGTAAAAACCTTTTGGTGTTTAGGTTCCCGTGCTCCAGGGTCACACCTGGCTGGAACACGTTCAGAGACCCAAAAGGAGGACACACCTCCTTCCCAACAGAACACAATCTTTTCCATAATATAAGTGATTACTGTGAAATTGAGACCAATTTACCAATCGCATTGAGACCTTTCAAATGAGACCAAACATGAGAGTGAAGAACAATAGGTTCATAAGACACATGACATATAATACCTTATTCCTAATGAACTTTAAACCAAGTCTTTTGGGCAGAAGGAGGGGAAGCAGGAAGAGCAGAGGTGAGGAGGGTGGTAGAATGGCCAAGTCAACGTCCAGACCTGAATCCAATCATGAATCTGTGGAAAGAACTGAAAACTGCTGTTCACAAACGCTCTCCATCCAACCTCACTGAGCTCGAGCTGTTTTGTAAGGAGGAATGGGCAAAAATTTCAGTCTCTCAATGTGCAAAACTGATACCCCAAGCGACTTATAGCTGTAATCGCAGCAAAAGGTGGTGCTACAAAGTATTAACTTGAATAATTTTGCCCGTCCAATTTTTCATTTTATTTGTTAAAAAAGTTTGAAATACCCAATAAATTTCGTTCCACTTCATGATTGTGTCCCACTTGTTGATTCTTCATAAAAAATTAAAGTCTTATAGCTTAATGTTTGAAGCCTGAAATGTGGCAAAAGGTCACAAAGTTCAAGGGGGCCGAATACTTTCACAAGGCACTGTAAGAAACCACATCTTGACCCCAAAGACTTAGTAAATTACAGATCAATCTCTAATCTCCCTTTTCTGTCAAAGACACTAGAAAAGGTAGTATTCATTTTTAAACAAAAAATAGTTTCTGCAAGGATTTTCAATCAGGATTTAGACCATACCATAGTACTGAGACTGCGCTCATTAGAGTTACTAATGGCCTGCTTCTATCATCTGATCGTGGTTTTATCTCGTTATTAGTGCTATTAGATCTTAGCACAGCGTTCGATACACAACATTCTCTTGAAGAGACTAGAAAACTATGTTGACATTAGTGGAAGCGCCTTAGCATGCTTTCACTACTATGCTGATGATACTCAGCTGTATATTTCATTGCAGCTTGGTGATACACACCAAATCGAGAATCTAACAGAACGCACAGTCAATATAAAAACCCCCACATGTAATATTCTAGAACACAGTCTAACACTTGATGGCAGCTCTGTTAATTCTTCATCATCAGTTAGAAACCTAGGTATGCTGTTTGACAGCAATCTTTCCTTCGAAAACCATGTTTTTTCATCTTAAAAATATATCTAAATTACGACCTATGCTTTCAACGTCTAATGCAGAAATATTAATTCATGCGTTCATGACCTCTAGGTTAGATTATTGTAATGCTTTATTGGGTGGTTGTTCTGCAAACTTGATAAACAAACTTCAGCTAGTCCAAAACGCAGCAGTTAGAGTCCTTACTAGAACTAGGAAGTATCACCATATTAGTCCAGCTCTGTAAACACTGCACTGGCTCCCTGTCAAACATCATAGATTTTGTAATTTACACTATCTGAGACAGCTGCGTTGAAAATTGAACTGGAAGTTAAGTGCTGGGCGTCCTGCCAGAGGCCCCAACTGAGCCTTTCTCCCAAGGAGTTTTGGTTCCTTGCCTCTGTCGCCTCTGGCTTGCTTTGTTGGGGACACTTAATTTCTAGTGATTATCTCTGAACTGATTACAGAGACCATCTCTGCATTTAATAACAAATTGTTCAATCTCGTCATTATACATCCCTATCATTGCATTCTTCTATTTTATACTGTTCAGTGCTTTGATACAATCTGTGTTGTTAAAAGCGCTATATAAATAAAAATGATTGATTAATTGAGTAGCTTCTCTGCTTTATCACAGTGAAGTCTGTTCCTCTTCTCATCGAGAACATGAGCTGCTGCACTGAACAGTCTCCTGCTGTCAGCGCTTGTGCATGAGGCAGACAAGTACTTTTGTGCCATCTTTGCCATGTCAGGAAACTGGCTGTGATTATTCTCCAGTAGGCAAGCAGGTTATCATTTCTGGGGATGGGGACTTCAGACAGATAACCATCTACCTTGAGCGGTTGAGCCTGAAATTTGAGAAAGATTTGAGAGGGTTCCCCTCCTCGGATCGCCACCTTAACGTGGTGGAGGGGTTTAGTGACTGAATGACCCTAGGAGCTAGGTTGTCCGGGGCTATATGCTCCTGGTAGGGTCTCCCAAGGCAAACAGGTCCTAGGTGACAAGCCAGACAAAGAGCGTTCCACCTCACCCCTTATGGAAAACAACAACAATTATGGAGTCGCGACGTCGCCTGGTACGGCGCAGCCGGGACCCCGCCATGGAGCCAGGCCTGGAACTGGGGCCGGCATGCGAGCCCGAAACAGCGGCGTGGGGCTATCCTCCTGTGGGCCCACCACCTGCAGGAGGGACCGTAAGGGGCCAGTGCCTTGTGGTTTGGGAAGGAGCCTGAGTTGTTGCAGGAGGTAGAGAGATACCGGCTAGAAATAGTCGGGCTCTGGAACACATCTCCTCGAAAAGGGCTGGACTCTTCACTACTCTGGTGTTGCCCGCAGTGAGAGGCGGCGGGCTGGTGTGGGCTTGCTCATAGCCCCCCATTTTAGCCGCCATGTGTTGGGAGTTTAACCCGGTGGACGAGAGGGTCACCTCCCTGCGACTTCGGGTTGGGGGGAGCTTTCTCAATGTCAGAATCAGAATCAGAATCACTTTATTGCCAGGTATTGCACATACGAGGAATTTGTTTTAGTGACAAAAACTCTACAGTGCAACACGATAACAAGACAAGACAGATATAAAGAGAAATATGTACAATATACAAAATATAAAATGTGCAACACAGCAAAAATAAAAATAGAAAAAATAAAAATAAAAATATATACTATAAACATTCAAGTGTAACAGGAATTATGTTTGTGCAGTGTTATGTGCAAATCTGTATGTTAAATAAATAAGTGTGTTAAATAAATATGTCATTTGTGCCTATGGGCCGAATAGCAATGTAGAGTACCCGGCCGTCTTGGGAGTTCTTGAGAGGGGTGCTGGAAAGTGCTCCAACCGGGGACTCTATTGTCCTGTTGGGGGACTTTAACACTCACGTTGGTGATGCTAGCGACACCTGGAGGGGTGTGATTGGGAAGAACGCCCCCCCCCCTGTTGGGAACATTTGACAGAGACCCCTGTCAGGGAGATCTTCAACTCCCTCCTCTGGCAGAACTTTGACCGGATCCTGAGGGAGGCTGGAGACATTGAGTCCGAGTGGACTATGTTCTCTACTTCCTTGGTCGATGCAGCCGCCTGGAGCTGTGGCCGTAAAGTCTCCGGTGCATGTCGTAGCGGCAACCCCTGAACCCGATGGTGGACACCAGAAGGGATGCCGTCAAGCTGAAGAAGGAGTCCGATCGGGCCAGGTTGGCTCGTGGAACTCCTGAGGTGTCTTCCATTGAGAGAGCAGAGGCCGGGGACCCGGGGGGGGACTCGACCATCACCCTGGATGAGGTCACTGAGGTTGTTGAGAAGCTCCTTGGTGGCAAGGCACCGGCGGTGGACGAGATCCGCCTGGAGTACCTCAGATCTCTGGATGTTGTGACGCTATAGGGGGAATCACACTCCTCAGCCTCCCTGGGAAAGTCTATGGCAGGGTACTTCAGAGGAGAATCCGTTCGATAGTCGAACCTCAGCTTCAAGAGGAACAATGCGGGTGTCGTCCTGGACGTGGAACACTGAACCAGCTCTATACCCTCTTCAGGATACTGGAGGGTTCCTGGGAGTTTGCCCAACCAGTCTACATGTGTTTTGTGGATTTGGAAAAGGCATTCGACCGGGTTCCTTGCGGTGTCCTGTGGGGCGTGCTCTGGGAATATGGGGTAAGGGGCCCATTGTTAAGGGCTGTCTGATCCCTGTATGATCAGAGCAGGAGCTTACTTCGCATTGCCAGCATTAAGTCAGACTTGTTCCCAGTGAATGTTGGACTCCAACAGGGCTGCCCTTTGTCACTGGTCCTGCTCATTATTTTTATGGACGGGGGCCGGAGGGAGTCTGGTTTGGTGACCACAGGATAGCTTCTCTGCTTTTTGCAGATGATGTTGTTCTGTTGGCTGCATCTGGTCAAGACCTACAGTGTGCGCTGGGCGGTTTGCAGCTGAGTGTGAAGTGGCTGGGATGAGAATCAGCACCTCTAACAGAATAGAACAGAATAGCCTACCTATTATTATTATTTGAGATACTTTCTTGCAAGATTTCACTGACCATATCAGATAGTATAGCATGCGTTGCTTTATTTCCGCATTCAAGTAATGGTCTTTAGAGGATCCGAAGAGATCTCAGTGAAACATGTGCTGACAGACTCTAAGTGTGTACTTTTCATCGTTTTCGCCACGTGGTCTGTCTCAACCTCTTTGCTATTAAAAGAATAATGTCTGCTACAGATGCATCAGAGGTACTGATCTCTTTAGTTAGCTACTCAAAGGGGGCAAAAAGAGAGAGAATGTTCTGTATTAACACCCACTGGTGTGAAGTGAATGTCGGAGGGAGCTCATGATCTGCGCTATATGCAGCCGAGACTCAATTTTGAGCAAAGAGGCTTTGCAACATTTAAAAAGTGCTTTTCCACTGCATACTTGCATCTTGCTGGAACTGTTTTATTGGTGTTCCAAGTTGTTCTTGCATAGACTGCAAGCAGGAATAGGCCAGCTGAGAATGTTTAAAGTGGCCAATAATTCTTCTGCCTATAGCCAGTACGTCTTTTACGATGCGTTGAGACAACACTCCCTCATCCACAGCCAGATGCAGTGTGTAGGCCATGCACCGTTTTCCCTTCAGCTGGCTGTCTTCTATTGCTTTTGTCATATTTCGCATTGTCACTGACAATGACATGCACTTTAGATTGGTCGATATGCCAGGTGTCAAACATATTGGCGAATGCATCAGAAATGGCTGCTGCTGTATGTGACCCTCAAAACTTTTGTGAATGGAGCAGAATCTTTTGAAGCTTGAAATCAGCATTGATCATTTACTGTGTCGTGTTCCTCTAATATTCAGCATAGCGATCGGAATGTTTGGATTTCAGGTGATAAACTAAACCTGACATGGAGAAAGTATTTGCAGATGCACCACCTCTTGGTATTTCAGCATGTTTTGTAAATCACAGATCATGGTTTCGGTTTGCATCATCACAACATTTCGGCCATCTTGTTTTGGTGATAAAAGTCTTTCATGCGAAAATCATAAATATTTGGTGCATCCCTAAGTGTTAGATAAAACACATTTACCAAACAATACCCATGCAGGACTGCAGGCTTTAAACACTCATGTGTGTGATATGCCATTTACAGGCATTTCTCCAAAGCACCACACATTGCACATATTTTTCTGACAAGGGGTAAGAACGTAATGATTAAAAAAAAACAATAGTTTATTTTTGATAATTATTATTTTATTTCAGTTCATAACTTTTGTTAGTTTAGTTTTCGTTTATTTCTCCTAAACTTTTTGAAAGAGAGACATTTGCAACATAATGTTCAAAATCATTGTAAATATCCCAATATTTAAAACAGTAATTAGTAATTAGTTACTGGTAATTGCATTTCTCATGACCAAATATCATATCATATGAAGCTTGTACATTAAGTTATTTTGATGTGTCTATATACTGACTTTGAGTGCTATTTAAGTACTGTGGAAACACAACAAAAAATAGCAAGCATCTCCACAGACGCCATGCTATTAAGGGTACAAACACCTGCAGCTGCAGCTGGTATCTCAGTGTTAGGTTTGAAAACTCTTAACCTATTTGGTTAGAGTCTTTCTGTGAACTCCCTTCATGCTAAAGCCATAACTTCATCTATTGCAAGATTTATTTATTTATATGCGCCCTTATAGCGGAGTGGAAAACGCTGGTTTCAGAGAAATGATGATCACTCTAAAACCAAGATACAAAATACTCAGCCGTCAGTTTTTCAGTGAAAATTATTTTCCGAAATTATATCAGTCCAAAAAAAAGGAGCTTCGTCGCCCTCACTGCTGATGATTTTGACGTCCTGTTTGAGAGAATCCTACATAATAATCACCACACATCTTATTTCTATGAACTGGCAAATGCAGAGCTTCATTCTTCAATCGGCTTGTCGATTGCTCCTGTCTGCTGAGAGGTTGGTTTGTTTGTAGCTGCGTGTAGCTTCGCTTTTCAATTTATCACCTCTTCTCTAGCGATCAAATATAATTTAACTGTCTACATACAGTTGATACTATCAAATTAATCAAACTAATTAGACTGCTGTTAGTTTGTTCGCTTTAATCTAAAACTCGGCGGTGAGTTAGTACTCGTTAGCCGATTCACTTTCGCTCCCACCCGCGTTTTCGCGCCTATTGTGGGCTTTTTTCCGCTCCTGTTCATTTGTTCCTCACGCTCGTTAAGCCCGTTTTCACAAGCTCATCAAAACAAGAGTGGTAAGTGAATCCTTACGGTGAGTAAATGGCTTCTCCCTGCATCGTCACTTGCACCGTCAGTCACATGTATAGCTTATCCTTCTCTGTTAGCGATCAGGGATTCACGTGTGATAAATGCAGGGAAATAGCTAGGCTGACAGAGAAGGTTTTAGAATTAGAGACACGCATCCAAACTTTAATTGAGGACAGTAAGAATGCGAGGGCTGTAGATACTGCTTTGGATGTGACTAGTACAGTGAATCATTTACATTGTTCGATTCCAGCTTCAGAGCCCCTGCAGCAGGGCAGCTGGGTGACCGTGAGGCGGGCTAGTCGCGGGTCAAAACACCGCTCATCCGTTCCGATCAGAACATCAAACAGGTTCTCCCCACTCAGTGACGCACCCACTGAGAAACCTGCCCTAGAGAAAGTGCCCTAGTAATTGGCTATTCTATTGTACGGAACGTGAAAATAGAGACACCAGCCACCGTAGTCCAATGCTTACCGGGAGCCAGAGCGTCTGACATCTTGTCAAATTTAAAAGTGCTGACTAATGCTAAACATAAAATTCGTAAGATTGTTATTCATGTCGGCGTTAATGATGTTCGCCTTCGCCAGTTGGAGATCCCTATAAATAATATTAAAGAGGTGTGTGAATTTGCAAGCACGATGTTGGACAATGTAATATGCTCTGGTCCCCTCCCTGCTTACCGGGGTGATGAGATTTACAGCAGACTGCTGGGTCTCAATGGCTGGATGTCTAAGTGGTGCCCGCAGAGCAACATAGGCTTTATAGACAACTGGATGAGTTTCTGGGGCAGACCTGACCTGTTAAAAAGAGATGGGCTTCATCCCTCCTGGGGTGGTGCTGCTCTTCTATCTAGAAATATGGCATATAGTCTTATAGCTCCAACATGACCAACTAGTGCCCAGGTCAGGAAGCAGACAGACCGGCTAAACCGACCGTCTGCTAGCTGCCTCACGTCACAGAAGGCAGTTAATTCTCAGCACATAGAGACTCTTTCACCTAGATATCACACTATAGAGACTGTGTCTGTTCCCCGAATTAGAATATGCAGAGAACGTCGAAACCAAATCAAAAGCAATAATTTAATTAATGTCCAACAAATTAAAACTACCTATAATTCTAATAAGCAAACAATAAAACTTGGCTCGCTAAATATTAGATCACTTTCCACAAAAGCACTTTATATATATGATTTGATCAAAGATCAGAAGCTAGATTTGCTTTGACAGAAACCTGGCTAAAACCAGATGAATATATTACTCTAAATGAATCTACCCCCCAAAATTACTGCTATAAAAATGAGCCACGTTTAAAAGGTAAAGGGGGAGGTGTTGCTACAATTTATAACAATATTCTTAGTACTTCTCAGAGGGCAGGCTTTAAGTATAACTCATTTGAAGTTTTGGTGCTACATATAACATTATCTACAGAATCATGTGCTAGTGATAAATCTTCTGTCATGTTTGTACTGGCTACTGTATACAGGCCACCAGGGCACAGCACAGATTTCATTAAAGAATTTGCTGATTTTCTAACTGAGTTAGTACTGGCCGCAGATAAAGTCTTAATTGTTGGCGATTTTAATATTCATGTTGATAATGAAAAAGACTCATTAGGATCAGCTTTCTTAGACATTCTGAACTCCGTTGGAAGTTCCAGCCCGGAAAATGGAGCGCAGGTGGAGAAAAACTAAATTAGAAGTATTTCATATTGCCTGGCGGGAGAGTATCCTGTCATACAGAAAAGCATTAAAAATTGCAAGATCTGATTATTTTTCATCCCTTTTAGAAGAAAACAAACACAACCCCCGGTATTTATTCAGTACAGTAACTAAATTAACAAAACATAAAACGTCAACAGGTGCTAATATTCCCCAAGAGTATAGCTGCAATGAGTTCATGAATTTCTTTACTTCTAAGATTGATACCATCAGAGATAAAAATGTAACTATGCAGCCGTCAACTACAGTTTCACATCAGATAGTGAGCTTTAGATCCCCTGAGGAAAAATTACACTTTCTCCACTATAGGAGAAGAAGACTTGTACAAACTTGCTAAATCATCTAAACCAGCAACATGTATGTTAGACCCTATTCCATCTAAACTATTAAAAGATTTGCTTCCAGATGTCATAGATCCTCTTTTGAACATTATTAATTCATCATTGTCATTAGGATATGTTCCCAAAACCTTCAAACTGGCTGTAGTTAAGCCTCTTATTAAGAAACCACATCTTGATCCCAAAGACTTAAATTACAGACCAATCTCTAATCTCCCTTTTCTGTCAAAGATACTAGAAAAGGTAGTATCCTCACAACTGTATTCCTTTTTAGAAAAAAATGGTGTCTGTGAGGATTTCCTCATAGTACTGAGACTGCTCTCATTAGAGTTACTAATGACCTGCTTTTATCATCGGATCGTGGTTTTATCTCGTTATTAGTGCTATTAGATCTTAGCGCAGCATTCGATACTATCGATCACAACATTCTCATGGATAGACTAGAAAACTATGTTGGCATTAGAGGAAGCGCCTTAGCATGGTTTAAATCATATCTATCTGACCGCTATCAGTTTGTAGCATTAAATGAGGAGGCATCATATCGCTCAAAAGTGAAATATGGAGTTCCTCAAGGCTCAGTGCTAGGACCATTACTTTTCAACCTGTACATGTTACCTCTGGGAGATATTATCAGGAGTCATGGTGATAATGCTAAATTCTGAAAAAACAGAGGTGCTAATAATTGGACCTAAAAACCCCACATATAATAATCTAGAACACAGTCTATCACTTGATGGCTGCTCTGTTAATTCTTCATCATCAGTTAGGAACCTAGGTGTGCTGTTTGACAGCAATCGTTCCTTCGAAAATCATGTTTCTAGCATCTGTAAAACTGCGTTTTTCCATCTTAAAAATATATCTAAATTACGACCTATGCTTTCAAACTCTAATGCAGAAATATTAATTCAAGCGTTTATGACCTTGAGGTTAGATTATTGTAATGCTTTATTGGGTGGTTGTTCTGCACGCTTGATAAACAAACTTCAGCTAGTCCAAAACGCAGAAGCCAGAATCTTTACTAGAACTAGGAAGTATGATCACATTAGCCCAGTTGTGTCAACACTGCACTGGCTCCCTATCAAACATCGGATAGATTTTAAAATCTTATTAATTACCTATAAAGCCCTGAATGGTTTAGCTCCTCAATACTTGAGCGAGCTCTTATCACATTATAGTCCTGCACGTCCGCTGCGTTCTCAAAACTCTGGCCATTTGATAATACCTAGAATATCAAAATCAACTGCGGGCGGCAGATCCTTTTCCTATCTAGCACCTAAACTCTGAAACATTCTCCCTAACTCTGTTCGGGAAGCAGACACACTCTGCCAGTTTAAATCTAGATTAAAGACACATCTTTTTAACTTAGCCTACACATAACACACCACCACAATTTTTATTATTCAAATCCGTTAAAGGATGTTTAGGCTGCATTACTTAGATTTGCTGGAACCGGGAACACTACTCCTAAAATACGATGTACTTGTGACATCTTAAAAAGAATGGCATCTACTCTAATATTAGTCCTGCCTCTTTCTCATTCTGTTTTCACAGTTTATATCCAGACTAGATGGTGGATCAGCACACAGAGATTATGTTCAAGTCAAGTGTCAAGTCAAGTGGCTTTTATTGTCATTTCAACTACATATAGCTGTGCAGTACATAGTGAAATGAGACAACGTTTCTCCAGGACCTGGTGCTACATGGAGTCACACATACAACACAATACAAAAGAACTCACATATTGAGCTAAGACAGTGTCTTAGACACATAAAGTGCAAAGTGTGCGGACTAGTGCAAACAGCAAGGGAGTAGAGTGCAAACCCAGTGTGCAAACTAGTGCAAACAGTGCAAAGACAAAATTAGTGCAAGGCAAAGACATAATTAGTGCAAGAACACAAAATACAAACAACAATAAATATGAGGTTCACAACAATAAATATGACGTGCAAGAATGCTTATGGGACAGGAAGGCCATTCAGGTGTGGTTATTGAGGAGTCTGATGGCTTGTGGGAAGAAACTGTTCAGCAGTCTGGTTGTGAGGGCCCGACTGCTCCGGTACCTTTTTCCAGATGGAAGGAGGGTGAATAATGTGTGTGAGGGGTGTGTGGGGTCCTGTACTATATTGTGGGCTTTGCGGATGCAGCGTGTGGTGTACATGTCCGTAATAGAGGGCAGAGAGACGCCAATGATCTTTTCATCAGAGACCAGAACACCTAGATGCGCACCGTGGACAGATCACCAGACCGTTTTGCACACACACACACACACACACACACACACACGCACACACTAAGTCATTTACACTATCTGACACAGCTGTGTTTAAAATTGAACTGGAATTTAAGTGCTGGGCGTCCGGTCAGAGGAGAACTGACCCCAACTGAGTCTGGTTTCTCCCAAGGTTTTTTTTTCTCCATTCTGTATGCATGGGGTTTTGTTTCCTTGCCGCTGTCGCCTCTGGCTTGCTTGGTTGGGGACACTTAACTTCTAGTGATTTAACGTCGAATTGATTACAGAGACCGTCTCTGCATTTAATAAGAAATTGGTCACTCTTGTCATTATACATCCCTGTCATTGTACTCTTCTACATTATACTGTACAGTGCTTTGATGCAACCTGTGTTGTTAAAAGCGCTATATAAATAAAAATGACTGATTGATTGATTGATTCAAACAAGGATTGTAAAAGATGCCCACTCAGGCAAAAACATTGGAGAATTGCTGTGTGATGCCTGCTCTTAGTGAACAATTGCAAACAAGAGTTCTGCTCGTTACAGACAACGCCCACAATATGATTGCTGCAGGTAAGGCTGATGGATTTACCCTGGATATAACATGCTTTGTGTACGTGCTTAACTTGGTGTCTCAAAAGGCCATGTTAGGCAAGGAGAAATTGTCCTTGATTATCCAAATTTTTCCAACAAAATTTTATTTTACTCTATTTTCGCACACTAATTTCATACTTGATATAATAAAAATGATTCTTTAGTACTTCTTAAGATCAACTAAAATGTACTCAACTCTGCTATTTTTAGATCATGAATATGAACTAAAATGCATACTACCTTTGCATTTACCACTTGTATTACACTTGAGTATACTATTGTTTGAAAGATGGTTTCAAGTGTGCTACAATTGGTAACTAAATACAGTTTTTTTTGTTCTAGATTGAATAGTTTTGTGGAAATGTTTGAGTGTTTCTTAGAACAACAAACCACAATCAGCAGAATGGAAGTCCACGCACTTTCTGAAATGGACATCAGTAATGCTGAGGACATTCTGAAAGTGATGACACCCATTAAGATTGATTCTACTATGATGTGTGAAGAACAACCCACATTGTCAGTTTAGCCTCTCCAGGCTAAACTACTGAAACATCTTGAGCCTTGCTAGGATGATACAGACATAAATTGAGAAATGACTTCATGTCGATACACAAACCCCCACAATGTTCTCTCTAGAAAGGTAAGCCATCTCTCTAATTGTCAATAGCAAATGCACAATAGCAAAATCTTTAAATTCTTTGTTATTATTTATTTTTTAAAAGCACAACATTGTTCAAAGTTTCATGTTTACTTGGTAATAACTAAGAATTTTCCCTTTTTTTCCCCCCTAGCATGTGCTTTGGCTTAAAAAATGTATGTTTGCAGCTTTGCACCCCGTATTTTTATGCTGACTAATTAACTGTATTTTATTAAGGATTATAGGATTATAATATGATGATGGTCCTAAATGAAGTTCTGCTGTGTGCTGGTAAGGTGGATCTGATTTAAAGCGTAATCTGTTTAAAGCGTAGGTATTCTGTAGTAGAAAGATTTGGGATGAATTTATGTATTTCAAAATGTATGGCCAGTAATGACACGTAAACAAATGTAAACTTTATCATCATTTCCATCCGTCTAATTAATTTTCTTTTTCAGATGAGATGCGTCTTTCAAAAAAAATCAGCAGAAAAGAGGTACTCAAATACAGATTCATCGCTCCTACGCCACTAACTGGAAATCCACTCGACTGGACTGGTCCCATGAGACAGAAATACCAATCATTTCAAATCTGGCAAGAAGTTATCTTTGCATTCCTGCCACCAGTGTGTATTTCCTAAATGTTCAAGTATGCAATATTTACAAAAATAAAACCTATTGTGCATTGAATATATAGTAGTAGTGTTATTTTTATTGCTTATAATTCATTAAGACAAAGTTAAACTACTGAACTAAAGATCTGGATCAAGTTGCTACAAATGTATTGAACTGAATGATCATGAATTACCCAAAATTTGCTCAGATGCAGCTGCCTAAATATAGAGAATCGAATAATTATAATTGAATCAAATTTAATTTCACTGTGAATCGAATCGTTCTAAATTTGCCAAAATCATTTTTGAATCCAGTTGAAAACATATAAATTGTGAATCAAATTGATTCACTGTCTACCCAAAGATTCATTGCTCTAGAACATGTATTGACTCTAACCCCTTTAGACCTTTCAAATTATGTATAGTTTGTTAATGATTAATAATGTTAGAAAGTAATCTATATGGTAATTGTAAACATTGTAAAACCATGTGACATTAAGCCCAAACATCGACTAGTGCACTTCAAAGATGCCAGAAGTGTTTCTATGGCTGTTGAAATTTCACACGGTCAAAGCAGCGATTGACAGTGGCTTAAATTGGTTTTAAATTAAGAATTTTTATCATTGTCTGTGTCCTATATATTTTACTCAAAGATTTTTTCAGCAGATTTCCTAAATTTGTAAAATTATTTTAGGTTCTTTTCTACAGCATGATAGGAGGCCAAGAAAGTAATCTCAATCATTTTTACACAAAATGTGCAGTGTTGACAACACTATTACCAAAGTCACTGTAAGAAAAATAATATCTATAACTGTGAATAACTACAAATACAACTTTATCAGTAACTATAAATAAGCTTTTCCATAAAATATGTCAGCCATTCCAGAAAGTTAATTTACTTGATATATTCTGATGTTTACTGTTTATTGCTAAAAAACAAAAGCAAAATAATATCACACATTTTAAACTATTTTAAAAAGTGTCCAATATTTTGTTAAAATTGTTACAATTACGTAAATACAATACTATTTAGAAAATACCCATTTCATAGCTTCATTTTTTAATATAAATCTGAAAAACAGCTTAAAGCTTTATAACATTAACATTTTTCAGCATCATGAATCAAGACCAAAGAATAAACACCAACCTCTCTGTTCTTCATTGTGTTTCATTCTGCAGGGTTCTGGATCAGTCATGCTCTCACTTTCCACTTTAATAACCTTGGTCACTGCAGAATTCATTTTTTTCCTTATTGTTTTGATGCTCGTCTGCATTTGTAAACCGATGGGAAAATTCCAGTATTTATTGGTGAAATCACTGACTGTGCGATTGTTGTATCTGCATACAAATAAAGAAAAATATAAACTCTCGCATATAACAGTAATATTTTTGTAATTTTAACGGCACTACGTCTTTATTATTTTAATAACTACATTCGTAGCAATGAAGTACTTCAAATATTAATATATTATAGTTTAATACGTGCAGTCACTGATCATACAATATTCATTAAACAGAAAGAGTAAAACAAAATAACATTTTAATGTTTCCTTTCGTGTTTTATCATTTACATTATGTATAGATTTAAAATGTCCCACCGGCTCATTATGAAGGATTTCGTACTGTTATTAATTTTAACCGCTTATAGTAAAAACATTTGATACATGTCAAAGATATAGTTATAAAACATATCGCAGCAACACTTCCTATCGGTTCGCATTAACTCCACGAGGCACTCAGTAACAGCAACATTATCAGTATAAACATGGACACAATCAAACACACGTAAACACAAAAGTGCTCAAGCCTTCATGAACTGAATTGTTGCCTGTTGTGCTGAGTGTTTAAGTCGACAAACACAAACTGTGCTGAACCCAATGCAGTCAATACACAAATATACATTGCCCATCAAATGGTTGATGGTTGTGTAAACATGAAAAATACCATGAACTGCTCTTCTCTTCTCAGGATTAGCCGCCTTCTTCTTGTAACATTTATTGGTGATAGTGGGCAAGCCAATTTTGGTGCATTACCGCCACCAACTGAACTGGAGTGCCAATATAGGACAAGAAATGGCATAGTATAAAGTATAAATAAATAAATAGACAAATGCAGAAATAAATTCACAAATAATTGTATAAATACATAAATAAATAAATAAATAAATAAATAAATAAATAAATATAAACCATTCAGGAATTTTAAAATCTATCCCATGTTTTCGTGTCATCATGCGCCGTCAGTTTAAAGCGAATGCGAATAATATTAATATGCTAAAATGGCCTCTAGGTGGCGCCAAATGTAAAGTGATTGATTTGAATTCTGATATCACGTCTTTCCAAGTGGCACCATACCACTATTGACATAATGGATATTGATATAATTATTAATTATTATGTGTAGGCAAAATAATTGTGAGTGTGTCAATATTAAAAACACAAGAAGTAAAAATTTTATTAAAAAAGAGAAGAAAACCGCTAAGCATTTCCTGATCTTTTTGACAATCTTGGTGTTTATTGTAAGTATTGCATTTTAACTCACAGCTAGAATCAGAGTGCATGTTTACAAAGAATGGCCACAAGTTCATCAGGGCATCTGTTCCTTGCGGGTGGAAAAGCATCGCCCTTAACAGACCCTTTTCCCCGAGTCTCTTGACAAAACCCAGACGGATTTTCAGGATCAGTTTAGCATTTTCCTTTCCACCGGAGCGGTCAGAAACATGGGAGAGCTGATCCCAGACCAGCAGTACTTCTCTGGGAAGTGTCGTTGAATTCGGGCCTGGATCGATATACGGTGGCCTCATCAGGACAGGGTCCATTCTCGTAAAAAAAAGTTAAATAAAATAAAACAAAAAAAAGCACTGGCATATCAATATGGGCCCTGGCTTTAAATAGTGCAGATTGAAAAATAACAATATTAATTGAAAAGGAAAGACAAAAGCAACATAGGTCCTCTTGTGAGGACGACAACAGAGGTTCTTGTCTGTGGTTTGGCCAGGTGTTGATAAAGCACCAACACACGTGAAAACGCCTCCGTGGCGTTCACCTCAGTTTGTTCTAAACACAATGAATGTACACCCTACTAGAACAGTCTAAAACTCTTATAACAGGGTCGAGTACAGCTACCCCACACACACGGGACGTTCAGCAGCCAAAAGCATTTGGTTGATGCTGGATCGGGACACCTAACGTAACAGATGTCCGCACTGCTCGATTGCAGGCAGAACGTTTACAAATTACACTCGGCTTTAAAACGCACTAAAAAAGCAGCTCTGCATTTGGGGAAAATATTAAATAATAAATATCACAGACGGAGTGAGTTTACGGTTTTAGAAAGGAATTAGGGAACTAAAGGGAGGGGAATGTCATCAAAAGATTTTTACTAATGAAATAAGTTAACCCTTTCCTCCGATTTCGGATCAAGGGCAGAAAATAAATACGCCTTGAGAAAAGTTAATCAATTCTGCTTCTTTTAAAACAAAATCAATTAATTAGTTTTACGTGAGGCAAAAGTTCGTAGCACGCCCACAGCACGCTAGTATTGGAATGCCTTTCAGCTTGAGAACGAATACAGTTCTGAACATCGATTAAATAAAGAGCGCCACTTAGTGAGTTAGCATGCCTATAACAGAGGTCCACACTTTGGCATCCCACCGACCACTGCCTGCGGTCACTCGTTCTTGTGTGTCCGATTTTAAGTATTTCAGTGTTGGTTGTTTAATTTTAAAAAGAAAGTCGTAAAATTCCTCGGGCAGCCACAGAATTGAAACTACTTACGTTTCATCCAGCATAATGAACAAATAATACTGTCCATGCCACCACAAAAGACTCTCAAGAGAAAGATAGTCAATCTTTGCAAAAATATAATTTAAAATGCACAAAACACAAGACGTACAGCAACAGAGGCAATTTCTACCCATGGGTAACTACCTTTTTTTCCTCAACTTTTTATTTTAACTTTAATTTATTAAACTATCGTATTTATGTACAAAAACGAGCAAGTTGGCGTTGCTCTTTTGGACGGACACAAGCGTTGTGTCTCAGGAGTAGGAGTGCTAATGTGTTGATCTGACTACAAGAGTTTATTGCTTATTTCTGCCAGGAGAGACATCTAGTTAAACACGTGGGTGGATATTTCTCTGACTTGGCGCCAGTTCTACGGAGGGCTCTACGCGGTCGAGTGCAAGATCGCTGGGTTTTAGCTGCTGCGTGAAAAGTAGCTCCACGGATTAATGCACCAAAAAATCCCACAGCCATGGGATCATAGGTTTTTCGTCGTCTTTGATGAATGCAGTAGATCTCTTTCTGCTTTACTGGTTTTGTCATGTAGCACCAATGACAGTCTTCGCCACCGTTGAGCAGTGACGTTAGAACCATTAGACCAGATGAGAAGGAAATCAACAGGTTTAGGGTTTCTTGTGTTGATATGGAGTTATGTATGTATAATCCAGTTTGGGTGGGTTTAGTTGAATATTTCACTAGTGACCAGTTCACGACCCATTCATGTAGAGAATTAACAATCAGGGGCTTGAATTAAGAATTAAAAATTAAACATCTATTTTATACAACTTAGCTTTCCTTTTCGGAAAAAGGGGATTCAGATAATGACAATTATCAGAAAAGTCTCTTATTCAGTAATATAACCATCTAATAACCCAATTAAAATCACAATCACAGATTGTTTCCATTTCGTTCATATTCGCTCAGATACATTCACAAACTCAAAATAACATCAGGCATTCTATAGGGCGGTGGTGTTCTGGTCGCCTGACTTCAATAAGAGTATCTGATTGGTCGAGGAGGGAAAGGTGGCTAGGAGGCAGGACTCACTTTGTGGGCTGGGATAATGTGTGTGTGTGTGTGTGTGTGTGTGTTTGTAAAAGGGAGCTCGTTTTATGAGCTGAAGGCCAGTTTGATGCTGCAGGAGGAGTAGCCCTCATCGCTGGCAGTGCTCTGTAGACTGCTGTGGTCATCCAGATCGCTGGTGCTGGCTGTGCTGACGCTGTCCAGCTCTCCGTGAGAGAACTCTGTGCTCTCCACATCCACCTCCATCTCTTCTGTGTTTAAACAGAGAAAGAGAAATAAAATCAGACAATATGTTCATAACATTGTGAATCACATCAGGTATGTCACATGAAGTGGTGGAGGATATCTAGCTTGGCATTAGAGACAGAATGATAGAAGATAGAAAGGAGAGAACTATATCTAGCTTGACATTAAAGACTATAGAAAAACAGAATGAGATATATATATATATATATGAGATATATACGAACCTTGGTCTGAGTCGGAGCGGTCGGATCTCTCGGAGCAGAGAGTGGAGCCTACACTGTCAGTGCGTATCCTCTCGGCCTCCAACACACCCCCGCCGCCCCGCAGCAGGTCCAGTCGCCTTCGGAGGTGCCGCTGCTCTCGCTCCAAACTCTCCAACTGATGCTGAGACTTACGCTCCGCTTCCTCCAGTTTCTGTGGGAAGACAAAGAACAGTGACTCATGCATAATTACAGAAAATCACTAACGGCACACACAAAAGAATTCAAGCTGTAATCAATTGTTATTACAGCTAATGCATGAGTAAAGACAGGTTCAGAACTACAAGACCTTTATATTATGTTCCTTTTTTTTATAATTTCAGAACTGGGAAGTGTTGCGAACCAGATTCAAACCTGCTTTGATTTGCAAGATAACTAACCAAAATTTTTAACGACCTCATTAACATCATGACATGAAATAGCAGGACGGGAGATTTAAAGAGGTGTCTGTTCCGCTCTTGTGACTAATGGATTCGTTTACTAAAGTTCTGAATCCAGTTTGGATCAATAATCCCTCCACACATGACCCTTGTGACCTTATAATACATCACACTAGAACAATGCAGCATGACCTCCAGCTACAACCAATAATGCACTCACACACACATGCATAACTGGTTAGGAGAGCTTAACCTGTTGTTAGGGGAAAACCAGTAGGACATCAGAATGAAAGCCAAACTGAAAATACAGGGTTGTTATCAGATACATATTTTCAACAATACAAAGTATCTGTCTGTATTGCTTGACGTGTTTAAAAAAAAATTCTTAAGGCACGAAAACTGATTTGTCATATTAAGGGACAAATACAATACTTACAGGAAGCTGTGGGGTTTTTTTGTATGTTTTTTTATATATATATATTATATATATATATATATATATATATATATATATATATATATATATATATATACACACACACACACAAATAAGTGCTAGTTGATGTACTAAAATTAAAACAAATAAAATTTTTAAAAATTCAAAAAAAATAAAAAAAAATAATGTGTCAAGAGCAAGTGCACAAACCACTGGGCCAAAGCTCCAACATCACTAGCGCCATTTAGGAGCTCATCTGAAGTGTGTTTACCTTTATGTGTGTTTTGGCCTTGTTGAGTAGTCCCAAAGTGGTGTGGCGGCTGCAGTCTGGTCCAAGCGGGATGAGAGTCTTCAATCGCTCCAGACACAAGCGAAGGTGGGCTCTCCTGAAACATGACAAACAGAAACGTCAGCCTCAAACACACACACGTGCGCACGCATGCACCCTGAAAAAAAAACAAAAAAACGCAATGACCTTGCTGTACCTGTGTGATCTGACCAAACGCTTTTACGAGACAACACCTCATTCCCTGGCTTAAACACGAGGTATGCACACACAGCCACCCACACATACATGCCACTGATTACCTGAAGATTGCATTCTAGAAAAGTTGAGGTTGAGACCATTTCCTTTCTGATGCAAAAGTGATCTGTGTAATTAATGTCTTAAACTAAAAATAAGCATTTTTAAAGACTTGAAATAAAAGGAAAATATCGAGAATGATAGAACAATAAAGAACAACAGATGAAACCAAAGAATGGTAGTTATAATAAAACTATAAACAGAATGATAGAACAATCAAGAGATTGACTGACAGATAGAAGATGGATAAATCAAATAAATAAATAAAAAGACTGAGGGCGAAAACACCTTTAAACAAGCACTCTCTCTGTCTACATTTTACAAGCATACGTGAGCATGCGTGTGCCTGTGTACAGGAGATCACTATCAGCACACAAGTCTCAAATTGTGTTATTGAGGCTTTTCAACTATAATTCTGTTTGCATTTCACCTTATCGGCAATGAAGATGGCTGCTCTCTTTCTTTCTTTCTCTCTCTGTCTCTCACATACACACACTGTCTGTCTGGCCTGTGACAATGGTGGGAGATTTATCACAAGCCTTATCACTCTGTCTGAGCACCACCAAGAGGGAACTGTTATCAGGACACCCATCACACACACACACCCCCACCCATCGCAGATGCTCCACTGTCTTAGTGTGTGTGAACATTGACTGATCAACCTGGTGCATTAATGGCTGAAGGGAGCAGACTGGTATTTTAGATTTACTTGTAGCTTACACAAATGTCTGCACCAGGCCTCTATTTCATCTACACTCATTTCGCCCAACAACTCCTTTACCATGGCAACCAGATGTAACCCAAATGTCTTTTAAAGTATTTCTCATGCTATCTACATATCATCTGTCTCCAGACATGACAGTATCTCGTCACACACTCAAACAGCGCTTGTCAGGAAGGCCATAAATATGTGCACGTGTTTGCTTTCGTCTGTGTGTGGCATGATAAATAACTTCGGTCTAGTCGGCAGACAGAGACCATGCCAAACAACAATCACTAAGTCTGTCGTCTCACAGGCTAAGTGAAAAACAACATCTTTAAAAATACCTAATTATTACGTCATGCATTAAACACCAGTTTCTGTGGTACCTTAAAAGATTGTTGCATAACAGAAACAAACACAAAAACACACACACAAAGGCTAGACGTAATGTGGTCTAGGTAAAGGTAGGTGTGTTTCAGTCGCTATGAATAACTTACATTGCGAACAACAATGCATTCACAGTAAAGTTATGTAACAGTTTTAAAATCAAGGGTTCTTTATAAATGGAAAATGGTTCTTTATAAGCATTAAATTCTAATGTTCTACACATTAAGAAAATTTCTTGGCAACCTTTATTTTTTTTATTTACTTTAGTGCTGTCAAACGATCAATTGCATTCAAAATAAGTTTTTGTTTACATAATATAATAGTGTGTACTGAGTATACTTACTATGTATATAAATACACACACACACACACACACACACACGTATACATAAGACAATAGAAAAATAAGAAAATATGCCATGTTTATATATTAAATATATTTTTATAATATAAAATGTAACAGTATAAATCTATCAATGTTTTAAAAATATATGTTGTGTGTGTATATTCACTTATTAAACAGTACACATACATATAGTATGTAAACGAAAACATTTATTTTGGATACAATTAATCATGATTATTTGACAGCACTACCATATTTTTTTATTAAGATTTTTTTTTTCATAACTGAAGGAAGCAAAGTGGGAAAGAGTCAGGATTTGAACTGAAGACAACCGTAGCACAACAGCGCTGTATTGGCACTAACACAACCTTTATTTTTAATAGTGAACAGCCTTCAAACCCTTTTACATTTATAGATAAAAGAATACAGCCCTCTGCAATGGTAACTCTACTTACAAATGACTCCAGTGGAGTCCAATAACATTATCATGCCATTAAGCTAACAGCACAATTCCACACACAGAAACATAAAATTACCTTTTTTAGTGATACTTTTTTGCACTGCATTCTGGTATTGCCTTCTCCACAAAAGGCAAATTTGACTAAAAACAAGTTAGCTATATTGCCTTAAAATTCTGCCTCTGTAGTTCTTTGGTCGTATAGTGACCCTTGATAATCATGGGAGTGTAGAATCTGTGCTTCAAAGCTGCAAGTCTATTCTTCTGGTCAAGATCCGGCACTGGTAGAAGATGCCAAATTTTATACTCCTCTGCATTAGTCATATATAGAACTCTACAACTTGGTTTAATAATAACTCAAATCAAACGTGCCTCTTACGTTTGAGCGTGTTCAGGCCTGCTCTCTCTTACACCCCAAGCAAGAATTTTATTATGAAAAAACATCTTCACATTTCCTTTAAATGACTCATAAAAATAAACACATGCTCATAGTCAGGGAGGTCACGATCATGAAACACTTGATTGCATTTATTATCAAACGAAAGCAATATATAAAGTGCATTTACGTTAAGTTTATTTATCTTTAGATAGATCCATCCTTTCTGTCCTCTAGTGGGACATTTATTATAAATTGAAAACATATGCTTGCTCTAGATTCTGCTTTGTTTATTGGTAAATAATAAATAGAGTTGGCATAATGCTATGGTCTGGCATGGTAATAAGTAATGTCAAGGTCAGGAGGAGGTTGACACCATTTAAATAGACTCTTAAATATTTTGTATTTATTCACATTTTAATTGAACACATTTTTCCCCAAACAAGAGTGTGGAAAAGGTTTGCAGATTACATATTGGCTTGGCTATTTGCCAACTAACCATACATACACATGTATAATCATAGCTTGCTTCAACAGAAGGAAATCTTCCTGTTGTTTTACTGCTTACAAAAATATACACAGCTCTCTACTGACAGAAACACATAAAATTTTGATTTAGATTTTTCCTGAATATTAGCATTTTTCTTTAAGTGAGAATACAAACTGCATCTTCTCTCACAACCATCCATCTATTTATAGAATCATGTGCATGTAATATAGATGAAACCCCAAGCCATAGTGATGGCATTGAATCACTGTACAGCAGTGCGTCCCGACTAAAAAACGTTGGGTTTTTTTTCCTACGGATTCTCCCGTAGTATATTTTTCTCCACTTCCTCACATGATGCCTTTGAAATACTGTCACATGGCTGGGTTATTGCACACCACTGCACAGATTACAAAACGAGAACAGGCTCTGGGTTCTCAAGCCCTAGTTTGGATCTGATCAATATAGCAGGACTGACAGCTTGATCTGGGTTACCAGCCTTGTTTTATTTAAAGGTTTGGCCATGTGCATTATGATGTCACAAAGGGTGAGCAAGTAGATGTTTACCCATCATATCAATAGAAGTCCCAGGCTCTCAAACAGCTCTCAGATTAAACAAGAGTGTTATCCTCCCCCACCACATAAATACACACAGATGGGAGGCCATTTCTGGTGCTAGTCCTCCATTCTCATGTAATCTGTCCAAAAACTGGACAAAAAGCAATGTAAGCATGACATTAGAGAGATGCACCAACCTAAAAGCAATTTACACTCAATGCTGAAAATAAAAGAAACCTTCAAATGTGGGTAGACAACGAGGGAGATTGTAGATGTAAAGTTAGAAGGTGGGGGTAGTCATGATAGAGAGAATGAAAGGGAGATAAATAAAAGAGGTAGGAGGAAGAGATAAATACCAATGGAAAGAGAGTAGAGACACACTATGACAGCAATATATGTAAGCCTTTGAGCCATGCATGGGGTGAACCAATCAATCAATCATTTTTATTTATATAGCGCTTTTAACAACACAGGTTGCATCAAAGCACAATGACAATGACAGCTTACTGTACAACACACAAAGGGGGTGCAAAAATACACATTTTCAAAATCGAATAGTGAGTCGGTTGCCTACATATAGTTAGTCGACGGACAAGTTGTCATTCAACATCAACAGAGCATGAAGTAATGTAATAGCAAGGATTTAAAGAAGACTCTTTATAACTTCATCCACATTTTCATGGTAGGATGCTAAAAAAAAATATGTAATAAAACAAGCAGCACAAAAAAATATTGGAAACTACAAACAAACAAAAAAATGTGGATGCACTAGTCTCACTTCCAGTCATTTTAGCTGTTGTGCAACTAGTCAAACATTGAAACAAATCCCTAGACAGAACGAGATCTAAATTGGGCCGAGGATATACCTTTGCTGAACTCCTGATTAAGCACAAATACAATAACACGGTAGCTTCAATCCACAGGGAAATAAAGGAGCACGTACAAACTCAGACATTAACAGCTGTGGTGGAGCCAGGCCCGCTCTGGCCCATCAGTAACACATGGATTAGTTCACACGTGCTGAGCTGTAATCTGCTCCGTACAGCCCAGACCAGCAGACCCCACTCACATGCCCACAGAGTATATGTGTGTGTGGTCATGTGATTGCTGCCCCCATCCCTAAAGCTCCTGCAGATGGCTGCGTGCATGGAAAACAGATTCGCTATTGTACTGCTCTCTATTACGAAGGTTTCATTTGGCCAGAAGTTGTGGACACCTTGGATAATCTAATAAACGTGAGGTGATCCCAAAAACAAAGTGATGAAATCAGAAAACAGAAAAGTCACCAGATGTTTGATCACAACACTCTCTCTCAGAATATTCAACTCAATCCATTTTACTTCCCCGGAAGGACGCCTAATCCGAACACAAAAAATACACACACAGTGGTGGTGGAAGGGCAAACAGCCATAGGACTCTTCCATAATCAGATCAAAGGCCATGGATACACAAAGCAAAGGACCGTGGGTGCAGATCAATGTGGTTCATTATGATTGGACAACCTTCAAAAGGTGCACTGATTGGATGCTAATAATATAGCTTTGTTGCACCATGATGATTCCTTAGGCCGAGCTCAACATACTCAATATTTGACAACTCAAATATATGACACTCTGTGGTAGGCTTCAGGGCTGTAACCACCACAAACATTGAAGAGGGCATGTCACCTCAATATTTCGATTACTAGTTGCCCAATATTTTTTTTTAAATGGCCAATTGTTAAGAAACTACAATTTTTTGAACGTTTTGTTACATCCCTGCCAGACCTGTCAAATTTTGACTCAATGTAGAAACAAAAAAACATACAAATTTCATTAACAGGTTTTAAGGGTGTTGCAGGTGACATTCAACTGACTGTGTCATTCAGGAATGTTACTTGCTTCCTTGAGTTCAGTCTGTAATACTAAGGAGGAGTCTAAAAATGTTGGGTGTGTATGTATAGCAAGGTTTATGGTGGCATCTGTTTGTGTGTTGTTTCTGTAACCTTACCCACTAGTGACCATGCATGCTGCATTTGACACGAGATGTGCAATGAAACACCAAGTTCTTTTACAGAACACGATAAATGTGGGCCAAGGTAGAGCACTAGTTGCCTTAGAATCTCAAATGTCCTCTGCTATACTCCTCCAACAAAAACCAAAAACTGCCACAGGGGCGTGTGTCCTTCCTGACTCACCCAAAACACCCAGAGCTTTGTCAAACTTCCATAGCACGAGCATGCATCTACGTGTGCACTGTGAACATGCCCCGGCACGTGTGTGAGTCTGCATTGCCTACTTGACCAAAGATCACGCTTCCTAAGCTGCTTTTGCAGGCCAGGAAAAGCTTACAAGGCATCAGGTCAGAGAGAACAGCCAGTTCTCACCTTCCTTTGCAGGGGTTTCCAGAATTCCCAGGGGAAGCAGAATGTTCCAGCTTCCTCTGTTCTGCCATAGACAACAGGGAGGACAACATGTAAGGTCATTGGCAGCAAGTTCTTGAGGAGTACATTTTAACTATAAATGGCGTTGTATCTTCTGAACACACTTCTTTCCACATGATTCTCTTTGTGGGCGGAAGTGTTTTGTAGCCAATCAGCCCGAGTGCCTCTACATTCTGAAAAGATCTTTTCTTAGGGCCGCTGGTCTATTTTCAGTAAGCCAGCTTGGCAGCTTTATTCCTGAGCCTTTGCATTCTGACTGTCAAACACACCATGGCCCACACATCCACGACAGAGTGCTTAACACACAACCAAACACCCTCGCTTTGATTTACCCAATAATTAACAACTACATATCCATAATTGGAAATGAAATCAGTGATTTCAGTTCTATTCTACATATTCCTCAGCTGACATCTGAACTGTGCACCCAAAACCAAGTTTAGGAAGTTGAGGCTCACCGCATACGTTCAAAAGCATCATAAGATCAAACAAAGGCATGCTCGCATGAACACACACGTGTTATCTGTATCTGTGTGGTGGTCTGCGAGAGGCCGGAATGCGGTCACAAGGCTTTCATCTTCCTCTTCCTTTCTTGCATGCAAAAACACTGAGTTATCTTACATCTTCATCAAACAAAAACTTGTGCATGTGATGCCTGATGAAAAATGATCACTGCTTGCCACCTCAAACTGCAGTAAGGCATTGAAAAGTAAGAAACTGTCCCCTTGAATTTACAGTCAGCAGCCTTGAGTGCCCTGAGTGGCCCAACTGGATCTTCATTATAAAGTGTTGTGTAATATTTGTATGTGCTGACAGTAAAGGCTGTTCGACAAGCTCTATCCTCTATACCAAACCCATACAACCTCACACCAGCGCACTAACAACCCTTCACGTGCATAGACATTATCTAAGAAACCCAGCTGGTATGGGAGGAGATGAGTCTACTTGTATGCACACATACATATGGTGCATTTTAAATTACTCAAGTAAAACTTGCGTTGGTCCACCAATTATTCGGGAGCAAAACCTTTGTCCAAGTTTCCATTCTCATCCATGTTCCTTCCAAAATGACTGGCAAGCAAATAAATACAACACTCTGTGACTAAGCTGTACTTAAGAAAACTTCATAGAGCTCCAGGTCTTCATATAGAGGGTCACAAAGGAGTTCCTGTTTGTCTAGACTAGAGTTATTTTCGGTCTTTGAAGTGGAGCCTCCAGTATTCGCGTGCGAAGAGCCTAAACAGCAGGCCCTGCACTGTCGGTGTCTAATGATCAGATAAGCACTCATGAGACCAGAACATACAGTCCATCATCTGTAAGCACTCACGCATTATGCTCACTGTGTACATGGGTGCCAAATTCAAAGAAAAACACCACCCATATGGTTAGAACATTTCAAAGAAATCACACTTGTATTCTCCTAATACTGTACACCTACAGTAATAACTGGTTTCCTTTTGTGAACTTCCTATTATGCAAATGACATTGTGAAAGAATGGACATAGAATGGACATGGAGTGCCTCTCTGGTTTCTGTCATCTCCCTAGACTCTGGTCAGTAATCTGAAACCGAGGCTGCAGTACTTGTACAGGACAGAGGGGCGGGTGAGCCATGAGGAGAGGGAATGCCCTTAGATTAACAGAATTGGGTCACCTCTTACTTTCACTTTAAGGTACCTGTTGCTACAGGGACAGGCTGAGGACAACTGTAGGACAATACAACGTTTTAAACTTCATGTTCGCCCTAAGTATTGACATTTTAATTGTTCGTGTATATATATATATATATATATATATATATATATATATATATATATATATATATACATATATAATTTTTTTTTTTTTTTTTTTCCTAAAGCACTACAATTCTTCAGGCTACTTTATCAATTTACTCAAGAACCACTTACATGCCAATGTCATATAAAGCAAAGCAGAAAATATAGCAACCAAATCACAAAGCTCCAATTTCCAATTTTGGTTATGAGTAAAAGACTGCAATGCATCACTGTTTTTCCAACCATAAGCTAAAGCATTGGTTTCATATTGGTGCCCTCCATTCCCCCATTTTATTCTCTAAAATTGTAGTACCTATTTTAATCAATGGCATGTTCAAGTTGTGGTGCCCATGAAAGTTAAGTCAAGTTTAAGTGGCTTGTGATATTTTCTATCATTGCCAGTGTTCTCATTTAAAAAATACATAATAATAATAACAATAATAACATCAACAACTTTTAAATCGTACTTACCGATTTTTCTCTAGCTCATTGTGTGTGGACCTGTAAAACAAAACGGAAGCAATGAATAAGCAAACATCAACTTGCTTGTGAGTCAATGAGGAATTAAGTACAAGGTTTTTAACATAACCCCCATCATAAGCATAAGTGCTCAAGAAATGAGCTTATCTCCAGAATTAATCGTCAGCTCTCATCATGAGATCAGAGAACATGTATGCATGAAAAATCCCAGCCACTCATAAGGAACAAGACTATGCGTCATTTAAGGTTCCAATGGATTTACTAATTAATCTTTATTGGGGGGTTAAACCAGGCACAACCAATCCAGTGGCACCAGAGGGAATTATAAAGGCTTCTCTAAATGACCCACATGTCACTGCAACTCTTTGTTTGGAGCGTAAAGACAGAGAAATGAAGTGTGCAGAACAGAGAAAGCAAGCACAATGCTCAGCCTATATGGGAGCACGTGAGAGAGCTCTCCTCTCTGTACAATGAGTGAGTGCCAATGGACGCGCTCTCTCTCTCGCCCTCTCTGAGAGCACGAGTCAGTGTTATGTTAATAATGTAAAGTGAATCAGCCATCCTCCTAAGAGGCTCTTTGTGTGGCAACATGATGAAAGCTTTTCCAAAGCTCTAAATGGTCAGCCGAACCAGCCGGGCCAGCAAGAGATGGTTGCAGCGAGGGCCTACTTTTCCATGGGTCATGTGACCACTTCCCTTTATTGGTGACTATTAATACCAAGATCATGTTTTCAGGCATCCTGTAGCTGACCTTATGGTATTGCTCCTTTTGCACAGGAGGATGCTTGCAAGCTCATGGGGGAGGAGGAATAGAGCGAGGGAGGAAAAACAGAACAGTACGGTTGTGTTTTCACAGCTCTTATTTTTGTGTGATAGGATGTGTAGTGTCAAGAGACATACACTCTAGGTAAAGACTATAAAAATAGCACAGTGTTCATTTTCATGGGTTTTTACCTGTTTTGAAATATGCTTTGCAATGTGTTGTATTTAGGTGTTCCTAAATTTAACTGACAATGTCTTGGTAAGAAAATTTACCAGTAAATTTTAATTTGCTTCTTTTTCTTAAGAGTTTAACATTGGTGTATTCTGTATTTACTATTGGCAACAGAAGTGTGTTGTCTTGTATTTTAATGCTCAAAAATTTGTTGCTAAAAGCATACAAAAAAAGAGGATGCCCCACACATTTTTTTTAAAAGTGGAAAAGTATTTTTGCTTACAATCTTTCCACCATCTTCATTTCAACTAAAGCAGCCTGAATGACCTCTTCTCAGGAGACACACACAGGCATGCCAGATGATCCGATAGCGTTTCTTTTACATTTCCTCCATCAGTGCTCGCTTTGTGTACAGTAACACAGACCTGAGATCACTTATCAAGATGTCTGTTACTTTGAAATTCAGTGAAACAAAACAGATGGAATTGACAACACTAAACACGAGAGGGGGAAAAATAACCCCTGTGAACCCCTCAACTAAATGCCCTTTTGGTCAATGCAAAACCTGTAGCTAGATAGTATTCTGATAAATTCAAAACCTGCAGCTAGACTGCATTTTGGTTAACTCTAAACTTATAGATGAGAGATGCCACTTTTCTCAACTCAAAACCTGTAACTAAATGGATTTTTTTCCAACTTGAAATCTGTCAAACTGAAACTTATCAACAGAGGTGTTATTTTTGATCAACTCAAATCTTGTACCTAGACTGTATTTTTGGTCAACTCAAAACCTGTAGCTAAATAGCATTTTGGTCAGTTTGAAATCTATAGATTTTTAGTTGACGCACCGTAGATGGACATAATTTTTTTTGAGCAACACAAAACTTGGTAAGTTGCCTACTTATGAAAGACATTCTGGTCATCTCAAAACCTAGTGAACTATCTACACAGATGACATTGAATATTAAACATGAATAAACCTACACAGAAAAATATTAAACATTTATTATAGTAAATGTGTAGTACACCATGGCTTTTGGCAGATAAATGACATTGTATAACCACAATTTTACTTAAAATACCATGGTTAAACTATGGTTAGTGGCTACCATGGTTTAACTATAATAACCATATTTTCTGGTGTAATTTGTAGTAAACCAACGGTTAATTTTCCTGGCCATCACAAAACCTAGTGAGCTGACTGTCTACCAACGTAACATTTATTGGCATCACAGTCGCCGCATCATTTATGTGATTTAACAAAGTGCCTTTCAATAGACGGATTAAAACGCCTGTTATTATGTTTTCGTTTAGTTTCTTTTATCAAATCAACATTTAATGGAAAAAGACCCGTAACAAATTTCCAAAGCATGTTTTAGAAGAATAATGTGGAAAATGTATTTAATAAGAAGCCTCAGGCTGTTCACCTTGGCAGCCTGAAAACAACAGTTGCTGTAAATAAGAGCCGTGCGTTGAAGGCTCCGGAGCTAAATTAAAGTACTCTTCTCGTGAGAACCAATAATACAATACTATTTGTTTTTCCCTCCTGACTCTTTAGCAGAAATTACCGCAAATGCGTCAAAATAAACCGAAGATGTCGACAATGCAGACTTTTGGTTCAAACAAAACGAAACCCAATAGCGCAAAGAGGCGAAAACAGGACGTGAGTTTTCGCACGGTCCCTAACCTCAACGCTGCAGCAGTCCCGTTTGACAATCAGCTGATGAGAGCTCCCCTCCCCCAAAACAAATGAAGAAAAAATAATACTAATATATAACTGATAATAATAAAAATATGTAACTGATATGCTTTGCTATAGTTATAAAAGGCATTTAAAAGTCTATAGTTTTATTTAACATAAAAAAAAACTATGAATTAAAGATAATGATTTATAAATTACAGCAGCAAATATTCAAGACAGTATTATAAGCAGTGACTAGTCGTGACAGATGTCATAGCAGTGTGATCTATGCACACGTCTCTCTCTGGCTTTTCTCCAGCAGTGTTTTTCCCCCTCTCGTGGAAGTCTAGTCAGATCATGTGCTTACCTGTTGTGGTTGTTGCTGCACTTTTTATTTCGGAATTTCCTTTGTCTCTGGTAGTTGGAGTGCTGAATAGACGGAAAGGTCGAGGCATATCCGTGTTCACTCTCTGAAAAAGACACCGCAGAAACGTGTCACATCTAACCAGATACGAGCCAAGTCCCTTTAAATACCTCAAATTACAGTTAATTCATAGGTTGGCTTATTTGACAGGACAGTTTGCATGCTATAAATAATCAATAACATGTACCTCTTTCTCTCCTTTCTATATATTCGGCTGCTTCCAGTAACCTCTGGATATTCAGCACAGCAGTCATCGTTTGAATAAATCTAGATGTGTGTCGTTTTTTCTGATATGTGATCACGATGACAGCTATCGCGTCGCAAAGCGTAGCATTGAAAATCATCCGACGATTCACCTGTTTTGTGTTTTTGTTTCTATTTGCTGAACCGTCGACTCGAGGTATTTCCTTACACTGTTACCAAGCTAGTTACAGGAAATCAAACACAAATAAAACATCCGACGCCTAAATATCAAAGTAGTAAAAGTGCTTTAGGAAAACAGTCGAATATAAAGTGTAAAAAATTAATAGAAACAGGTACAAAAGAGTCCCCGAGAGCCCAGCCTGCGAAGTCCCTGGTGCTTGCGCTGTTTTCTCCTCCCCTAGTTTGTTTACCTACTGTTTTAACAGCTGAGAGGATAGAGACCTCCGTGCGAAGGATTATGGGAAATGTAGTCCGTTACCCAAATGGCCCTTTAACGCGAAAAGGTAAATCTATGTTTAGTATTAGTTTATTAGCACTTATTTAATGATAAATACATTTATACACAAAGTCTCCCTTAAGAATATCTAGCAATTTTAGCGAATGAGATTAAAACAAAAATAATATAAACAAATATGCATTTTATATTCATTAATATTCAACCTACTATATTTATATTTGACATTTTTATTGAAAACAACCATTGTAGAGGGAAATGCTGTAACATACACTGGTTTCTTACTAATACAAATTTCAACTTAGTCATCCATTTATTTATAATTTAATTTGCACCAAGCCATGCAATTTGCATAACAGGTGTTACATTTAATCATTAAAAAAATGCCGTTTTTGCCATTTGATAATGCGCACTTCAACTCCCAGAATCCCACAATTAGAGCACCGTTTAAGACAGGCCCGGCAACATATGACATCACAGCACAGCAGCTCCGTTATTGGTCAGAGGCCCTAGTAAGCGTCCGCCAACGCAACACACTCTGGCCAATCAGAGCAGTGAAAAGTGCGCCATGTGGATGTCATGTGAACACACCTCCTAGGAAACAGGAAGGCGAATTGGAGAACTCTTTTGAAGTAGAAATATGCAGTCCGCATATAAAATTTTCAGATTTATCTGAAACGTCGGTTGGCTTTAAATCGCAAATGAATACTAATGAAATAACTCGAATAAGAGCGAATGGTGAAAACGTGATCAAAATGTGCCGTTTCTAAAATGCTTCTTTCTTTTTAATAGTTGCCCTTTAGACGCATTCAACCTTAAACACTATCATAAATTAAAAAACATAGGCGCCAAATATATTTTCCTACCGTTTTTATCAGTACAAAGCACACTATAACCCTCAAACAAAAACAACTTCGTTTGATCAAATGCCTTTATTTATACGTTAAATGTTTAATGAATGTTTAATCATACATACACTCTTATACTACCTGCGTAATGGAGAGTTATGGGGTGCAAATGACAATCTAGCACAGTAAGGGGTGACGTCAGTGTGTGTATCGTGCCAGCAAATGTTGTTTATTTATTTATATACTTGTTTATGTTCCTCGAGAGAAAGAGATGGCAAACAGCCTGGCATGTCTCTTTTCCGAACAATGCCAGAATTGGCTGCCCCATATGACAGTGCATGCCAGGTTGGGACAGCCAGCCTGCGATTTGGGACATCAAGTGCGCTGCAGGAGAAATTATTCGCCTGTTTTTGTGTCTCTGATCCATGCAATAAAATACAGATATGTGAAATTTGGCGTTATACGACTTTGTGCAAGTGAAGAATAGCCCTAAAGCAATTTAAGTTTCTGCATTATGTGTATTATAAAACTGCTAAAATATAAAAATGTCTCCTTGGAACAATTGGAAACTTGATCCTTTAAAAGCATCGTGTCTGTGCATCGCATATCGGGGCACATTGCACATGTTCCTCGTCTACTTGGCTGATTGTTCGTTGAACTCGATCCTTTGTTGTCTGAGTCTATTGACAATGAAACAGTTTGTCTGCATTACGCAAATGACTCGAAATGACCCTTAAGTGCACTATAATATCACTTACTTCCATCTTTCCTCTCGGAGCTCTCAATATAACGCGCAGCCTCCAATAAAACCTGTACATTTTTCAGGAAAGTGTTTATCATGGAAGAGTCTCTGGAGTTGAAGACGTCATTGAAAGGACAAGTAGACATCTCAAAATCTTGCTGATCCAAAGATGTTTCGGACTCCAGAAACAAGTCTTCGGCCTTCACCTCTCCTCGTTGCCTCTCAGTCCTCACCATTTTGTTCCCGTGCTATGAATATTGTCGGAATTGGAAGTGTATGTGAGTTATTGTGCTGCGCTTCCCTCTCTGGATCTACTGAATAAATGAGGGGAATGTAATGGATGAGGAGATAAAAAACTCCGGTTTTGCCGGGTCCTAGCGCCCGCCGGGCGCTCCCCTGTCACGTCTACAGTGTGCCCCCCCCCCCCAAAAAAGCTATGACGCCACCAGTCTGCGAGACTTCGTAAACATGATTTGTCTGTACTATGAAAATGAACACTGAGAGAAACATTCACAGTTAACTTTCTCTCAATCTAATAAAATGTAACCCATATAACCAATTAACCTTCCAAAGTTTATTTACATACTTTCGAAGTAATAGCTTAAGTTGTAAAAGTAAGTGCGCAAAGACTTACAGAATGAACCATGGTTTTGTTACAAATAAAACCACAAACTGGTTACTGTAGGTAAACTATGGTAACATGGGTTTTGCAGTATTAAGCATTGTTTAGCCATGTTATTTATAGTAAAACTGTGTTTATGGTTGTCAATTCACACAAAAAAATATGGTTACTACAATTTTACTATAATAAAACCATGGTTAATATTTGTAAGAGCATTGCAAGATACTTGCTTTTGAACAAGTCATTACTTCACAACCATTAAAAGTTTATTTTTTAATATCTGAATATTGTTTTTATTGTCATGTCGGTTACTCCGCCTCACTGCCGTTCACAAGCCCTCTTCCATAACCTAATGGAATAGTAAAGAGTCTATTGAAAATATTCCTCAGAATCTAGCTGTAAGTAGTAAGTAATGAGAAAACCTTGACTATTGTTTGAATTCTGTTATAGTACTACTCTTTTCATGTACTGTTTTCACCTATTACACAGGGAAGAAGGCCTGTGATTTTGGATTCAGCCATAGTACCAGACACTGAAAGCATTAGCTACAATAATAACGCAAAAACACTCGTCCTCTTCTTTTACTAAGCACATTTGAGGCCATTTTATGGTTAATCAACTTTAGTAGGCTTTATAAAGCTCAAGCACGTTATATTTTGTTTGGCAAATTGGCAGCGTAACTTTTTGCCACACCCAGATTAAAAGAGCAGTTATTGCTGTTTTTGTTCCATCGAATTCCATTCATATGCATGCAAACGCTGGAGACTGGAAACGCGAGCTCATGTGAAAAAGATTTCGCTGCTTCAGGTTTGGTGAACTCTTAGCATAATCATCAGGGACAGTTCACCCAAAAATTAAAATATTGTAATTTACTCATCTTGTGTTGTTCCAAACGTGTTCTTTCTTCTCTTGAACACAAAAGATATTTTGAAGAATTAAGTCAATGGCTAACAGCGACTCACTGGGTACTGACATTCTTGAAAATATCTTATTTTGTGTTCAATTAAAGAAAGAAACCCATGTAGGTTAGAAACAATGTGAGTTAATGATGTGAACGATCCCTTAAATTATAATAATCATGCTAAAATGATTTTTTAAAAAAAGGAAAAAAGATCATTTTCATCATAATAAAATACTGAGCTTTATAAAATTAAATAAAAAATATATAAAATATAATTTTATAATATAAAAATAACTTAATTTCAGCTAGTTGCCAAGGCAATTCTAATCAAATACTAAATGAACTTTAAGAACAAAAGAACACTTTTTTTGCAAACCACAGGGGATTGTAACATTTTAGAAAACTGTAGTAGATTTATTATTCTATTTATTATTATTGCTTATATCTTGAAATTATAATTTGAAATACAGAGCATTATGTCATACATCTGTCACAGTGATTGATACGCAAATTCTAGTGTGACTCAGCTTTTATATTTAAATACCCTCTTATAATAATTCATTTACAATGCCTCTTTTTTAGGTTATGAGTGATTCTGGCTAAACGAATACTTGAGGTTTCAAATCAAAAAGCTCCAAATCCTGACAAGCATGCACAGCTCCAGTCGTGGCTGACAACAGCGCTGAAACATCATTATCAGGAGTGGAATATGTTTCAAAACCTCTATTTAGTGCAGAGGGAGGGCAGAGAGGCTGGAGTTCACTGTCCATTCCCTGCGGTCTTTGACTTTTTTAGCATGGCAGCTTTTTACCAGCGCCAGCACAAGGGGATGGCAGAGCTCAGCTTTCCCCAGCACTTCAAAGCCAGTGCACAGGGCTTTAACCGTTTGATGTGAAGTTCACAGGAAACTTGAAAGTGGGGAGCACAAGAAAGCCAGCAAGCTCTATGCGTCTAAAAAGAGAAAAATTGGTAATGTAGCCTTCAACCTCAATGCGTGCTAGTCACACACCTGACAATGATGCAAGGCATTGTGGGAGACAAGAGGAGCTATAAAGACTTGTATAGTTGAGCTATAGTACATCAGTGAGGTTATTGTGCCCTTGATATTGTCAGTAGAAGCAGCGAATAGCGGCTTAGTAGTAGTAGTGACTAGTGCTTAGTAAAACAACATCCCGCATTTTCTCTAAGAGTATCACTGATTTTTTAAATTGGGTTTTCATTTCAATTTTCCTAATTTAGTTGTGCCTTTGCCATTCAAATTTGTTTTTGAAAATATAACTAGTATTTAATTTTCAGTTTGAACAGTTTGTCTGGATACATTTGTCTGGATAAAATTTATAAATGTTGCCTTACAAATAAATGAAAAAATGTAAATTCTTAAATTCAGTTAATGTTTATTATATTTCAAGTAACAATTGTTTTTTAAATTTATGACTTTAATTTGAGTTATCTATTATAAGATGTCACAAACTTCCAAATATGATGATCCAAAGGACACCATTCCTAAAATACAAAAGCATATTTACCGTATTAAATATAATATCATTCAATATAATATAAGGATTAATTTCATGATTTCTGGAATTTAGAATAAATAAAGTCATTTCTGATGTTATAATAATAAAAACATAAATAATAAATAATCTAATCTAATCTAATCTAATCTAATATAAATCAACAATAATTAAATATTAAAGTTAACTAAGTAACAATAAAAAGTTAATTAACATTAAAAAACAAACTGGTTAGCAACATTTTTAATCATTTAGCGACAAATAATGTAATTTATTACTTAATGTACCCATTATTTACCCCAGTCTTTAGTGTCACTTGATTCATCATATGAATATTTATTTATTTATTAATTTATCGGTGCAAATGTCTTTATTGTCATTTGATCAATTTAGAGTATCCTTGATGAATAAAAATATGCATTTTTTTAGGGAAAAAAGTAAAAAACTGTAGTGTATTCCATTCTCCAAACTCATTGGTCTCTGCAGTGTCAAAGAGATGCTATGTTATGTAATATTTAAATCTCTTTCAAAGCAAACTGGATCTGAGATCTCCCTGCATGAGAACATTCCTTATTTTTGGCTGAGACCAAAAAGGTTGCAACCTTTTACTCAAGTCTCACTCAACCCTCTTTCGGCTTTGTTTTAAAGGTGTATGATGCTATTAAGGGAATTTTTACAACCCCCAACACTTCTATAGCTTTTTACAATCAGTCACGTTCAAAAAACCCTTTAAGACCTTAATTAAAGAGTGGGCTGACACTGTACTTTAAGCCAACATGACCAGTCTGCACTGCAGGCTATCTGGGGTCAGACTATACCTTGTTAGGGCTGTCATTCTCATGAGTGTGTCCCGGAGCCATGACAACAGGCACCAGCCAATCCTCCATCCCTAGCCTCCAGACCGTGTCCACCTGCTTAAATATTTAACGCTCTCATTCACAACTCCAACAGCTGAATTAAAAATGCTCTCGTTGGTCTGTTTTCGAAAACAATAAGCTGGCCAGTGACTGTGAGTGGCAGTCATTGCTGAAGCTCTGGGGCCCAACAATAGCGTTTAACATTCTCCAACAACATGAAATTGTTGAAATTCTTCACCAAGGAATTCGGGAGCTCTCATTCTCCAAGCCATCAGGTCTTGGAGGAAATAAGACATGTAATTGTTATAATTATAAAGCAAGGATGAAGAAGTAGCTAATATTGAGTTTCCTCCCACATGTGTTCATACTGATGGTGTCTCTCCTCCTACATGATCACTCTGTGACATTCAAAATAAATGCCAGAAATCTGCAGCACTCTAGGGAAAGCTTCACTTTTGAGGGCGAGCATTTAATAATTAGCTTTAAGACGCTGCTTCCATCAAAATCACTGGAGTGACACAAAAAGAGTTTAAAATATGTCAGTACAACTATACCTTTCAGTAGTAAAGTTTTAGCACTATATTAAATGTCCTTTATTGAGTGTATTTAGGGTTGGCCAGTAAGCTAATGCTAAAGTTCTAAAGTAAAAAGCTAAAGCTAATTCCAATTCTCCATCTAATTTATCTTATAATGGTC
This sequence comes from Puntigrus tetrazona, assembly GCF_018831695.1. Classification (NCBI taxonomy): domain Eukaryota; kingdom Metazoa; phylum Chordata; class Actinopteri; order Cypriniformes; family Cyprinidae; genus Puntigrus; species Puntigrus tetrazona. The sequence goes on along the minus strand of NW_025048504.1, from coordinate 253,511 downwards.
TTCTTATAACATCTCTCTGTATATATATATATATATATATATATATATATATATATATATATATATATATATATATATATATATATATATATATATATATATATATATATATATATATATATCAAAATAATCAAAGTAGCTTTACATATAATTGCAACTCCAGTTTTGAAATCTTACTCGTATTTTATGCTTGTTTTATGCTAGAAGTATTACATTGTAACATGCTAACAAATTCTTCCAAAAAACATTTTCCATCTGTTTATGCTAAATACCACATTTTAGCTTAGTAACATGTTAGCAACAAACTTATATGTTACTTGATTTTTTTAATGCTAGAAATATCACATTGTTAGCTTAGCAACATGCTAACAACAAAGTCTTATGTGAATCTTGTGGGTTTTTTTTTTAATTTTATTGATGCTAGGGTATTAGTTATTAGGGTAGCAACATGCAAACTACAAAACTACAAAATATATAAATATAAAAAGTGGAAGTATACTCTACTGTAAATAGTTTTCTATAAAGAAATATTTTTCAGTGCAGAGTGGGCATAATAAACTGGTTATATAAATGGTTATAAATATGGCAAAAAAAACATGCAGTTACACAAATGTTCAATTCTTGCACACAGCTGACAGAATTAATTTGATACTGAACTAATTACCTTTCTGTTGCCTTGCTATTGTCTTTTCATTTGGGAAATCTATTTTAATCTTGAATTTCTTTAGCAAAGAAGCTCAACATAAAATTCAGTATCTGAAGTCAACTGTATACATCTCTTAAGTGATAACTGATTAAATGCAACAGGATATGCTGTTGCTTCTGAAACTTGTATATCATATTCAGCACCCAGTGTGACGCAGTGCAGCTCAAAACCATGTGTCCTCTCACATTTGGTGCTACATTTCACTGCTAAGTGTGAATTAGTGAGGCTGACCTTCCCTGTGTTTCTTGTCCAGGTTTTGTATGTGCAAGCTGGTGTGTGTTTACAATGTAAAGCTGACCCTGAGTATAAAAATACCACTACAAATATTTTCTTAAACTGCTCTGTTGTTCTGTAATGGTGGTGATCAGTGTAAATTGTGAGTGACTCCCTAGAGGCATTTACTTTGCAGACTAGCTCAAGCTAGCGCTGTTTAACTGGCCTTCTTTGTCTAAAGTGTATTCAGCTGTGCGTGGCTTTTATTCATTGAATGCTGATGGATTTTAGTCTAATCATTAAAAACCTCATCCACCACTGTAAACGGGGAGTAAACTATTTATAGAAATTAGCTGCTTGTGTATGAATAACACTTTGGGATATGAGGTCATTCATAGGTTATTCATATCATGCAGTAACACTGTGGCTTTTAAATATGTTTCAAATTAGTTATTTTGTTATGTAATGACCTTTTTCAACCATATTTTTTGAATTTCTGAACTTTATTGAACATGTTCATTTAAAGTGAACTAATACTACAAAACATCAGAATTTACAGGTATTTATTGGTACTCACTGACATTTGGGTTGATGTCACTTCCTGGAGGATGAGGTCATTAAGGAACTGCTATTGTTAGTTAGAAGTATTATAAAAGACACCAAGCCACAGGAAAAGCCTGTGAAAATATTAACAATTTAAACAATAAACCCAGCCCCCCCCAAAATGTTGTTTAATGCTTAAAGTATTAAATTGCTAGCTTAGCAACATGCTTGTATGTGCTATTCATAAGCCCATAAATGCATTGTATATTTGTGTGTTTTAGATATCATAAAATGTCAAAACATTTTGACTAGCAAATGGGAAAACAATCTAATATGTTATCTCTTATTTTTAAATATTGATTCATAATTTTCCTGTATATTAACATATACATAGTCTTCCTAACCTGACTAATATACTTTTAGACCCTCAAGTGCTATAGTCAGTTTGTTCAGGTCAAATGTCACACAGGGGGTCTTTTGTTTGTCCAGATGCCTCCAAGGCACAGAGCAGGCCTTCCTGGATGTAATCATGGCTGAACTATTCGCACCCTTTCCTTCAGAAACAGTATCATAACGTCATGTACCCAACCCCTCCCAGTGCATAAGCAATCAACATACATGTTTCTCTCACCCTCTCACACATGCCAAACCCTCACACTCTCTCGGCAGCACGTAATTGCCCTTTGGCTTTTGTAACTCATTGTATTACTGTGTTCCCAAGGAGGGACAGCTGGTGACAATGGACAAGGGACAGGGAGATAAAGAGAGGGGGTTGATGTTAAAGAGGGGTCCGGACCTTCCTCCACTCAGCACGATCTGTCTCACTCTGTTGCGGCTTTGCTGTCTTAACCAGATAACCAGTTATTATTTGCGTGACATTCAGCCCCAAACACCTGTCCCTGATGAGACATCTGTCTCTCTGTCATCTGGTCTTTTACTAAGAGTAAATGAGTTTCTGCCTTCAGCTCTTTGAAGTGACGAGATGCTGCTATAGCAGGCCTCCTCGGAAAATGACAAGGAAGGAAAGGAGATGATTAAAGAGAGAGTGACAGGTCGAAGGACCTAATGATCGCTTGAGGCCAGGATGTTTTGGAAGTTGTGGATGTTGAATGCATCCATCACCTCCTTAAACACAGGACAAACACATGTAGATGGGGATGTTTAATCAGCGATTGAGGCTAGGAATGGTGACAGACTTGTTTTTAATGGTATAGCTAGTGAGTCAGTCAAAATTAGATTTTATCACTGAAACACAGTGGCAGTAATCACAATTACTGTGTTTTAAAACCTAACAGGCTGCCTAAGAAGACAACAGTTTAGGGTATCATAGGTGTGCTCCTTACTTAAAAATCAAAATTAAAAAATTATATTAACATATGCACTGTTATATTGTATTTTGTTGTTAACTTAGCAACATGCTAACTACAGTCTCTTACTCAGTTCTTTAAAAAAGGCTAAAAAAGCATAGCAATTTTATTCGCTTTGCTTTTAAGAAAGTATGATGATTATACATGATTAGTATGACATGATTAGCTTAGCCAAACTCAAAATGCAAACTCATTAAAAAAAACAGCATATGCCAGGAGCAGATAGCAAGAAAGTTCACTTGGTTTCGAAGCAGAGCTAATTGTGAAGTTAAAAAAGTAGGTGTAGTTCCTCTCAGCTCACAGCTGTCTCTCTCTCTCTATTGCTACTGTTGGTTTCCTGTTTCATCTCACTGACTGCTTTTCATTTTTGATTGCTGCATTTCAACACCCTCCGCTTGATGTCACTCATTGTATCGCAACTGGTAGCTGTTTTTTTAGGTTTGGGTGTTTAAATGTGATCTTCAGGTCTGACTCAGCTGCTCTACCATGTGACAGTTTAGCGGTGAATAATTTAGCTTTAATAACTGGTAGTTTTTGCAGAAGTGAGCCGCAAAAAATTGCACACTGCTATCAGAATCTGGGTCATGCCTTTTATTGTGTCAGTGGTGTTAGCTAAGGCAAGCATCATTACTATTGTTCATACTTAGGGCTGGATTTTTTCAGCATTACAATTTAGTGCATGACATGTCCAATACAGTTTATGTTTTGAACATAAATTATTTTTAAATTGTGTGGCTTCTTTAAGCAGTATGTGTTTATTTTATTACTTTTCTAAGTGTATGTTTTAAATTAGGCTAGTCAGCAGCCTCCTAGCAGCCATCCATAATATCATGGCAACAACCTAGCAATGGCTTAGAAACCCCTAAGGTAGAAACAAGCCACAACACCCTTCCAACCACATATTCACTGTGCAACCACTCAAAAAACCCTAGCAACTGCATGACAATATGTATAAAAACAACAAAAAAAACATCCAGACAACATTAGCAATTGCGTAAAAACCCTAGCAACTGCATGGCAACATGTACAACACTGTAGCCACTCACCCTAGCAACCATGTTACATCCAAAACCCATGATAATGCCATAATAGCCATAGAGAAATATGCAAAAATCACCCTGTACACCCTGGTAACCACATGGCAACATGCTAAAATACCAATAACAGCCTAGCAACTGCATAGCAACAGACAAACCCACCCAGAACACCTTAGAAACCACTCAAAACACCCTAGAAACTGCATTCTGACATGCTAAAACACCCTAGAAACTGCATAGCAAAAACAAAAAAAACATCCAGAACAACACAGCAACTGCTCAATACACACAGAACACTGTGGCAACTGCAAAACAACATGCAAAAAACAAACAAAACACATTTACAACTACTTGTAGCAACTAGGGCTGTGATAGTCATGCGCATCTTGTCAGTAAAGCCGGTTCTTTGATTAGCAATGAATGTGAACTACAGCTCTGTGTATTAAATGCCACTCCATTTGAAACAGGTGATGGAGATTTACCGCTAATCAAAGAACCGACAAGATGCGCATGACTATTGCATGCAATATATTGTGCAGACCTACTAGCAACTGAATAGCAACATGCAAAAAACACTCAGAAAACCAAAACCACACATAACACTATAGCAACCACACAGCAAAATGCAAAAAGAAAATCGTAGCAACTACTCAAAACACACCATAGCAATGGCATGGCACATCTTAAAACAGCCCAGAACACCCCAGCAATCACATAACATGCAAAAACTATTAGAACACTTTAGTAACCATATATAAATGGGCACAAACCACAGAGTATATCCTGGCAACCCCTCAAAACACCCTAGCAACTGTATGCCAACATGTTAAAACACCAAGAACACCCTAGCATCTGCAAAGCAACATGCAAAATCCAACAAGATAACCTTAGCAACCACTCAAAACACCTGCATAGCCACATTTAAAACCCACCGAGTACACCCTAGGAATTACTCAAAACACCCTAGAACCTAGATAACATGCAAAAGCCATCATAAAACAGACAAACACACCCATAACACCTTAGCAACCACTTAGCACCCGATCAACTGCATAGCAACATGCAGAAACTACCTAATAAATCCCAGAAGCTGGACTGCAGCATGATACAACCACCCACGACACCCTGCTGAACACATATCAATGTTCAAAAAACACCCAGTACTCCTTAGAAAGCACCCAAAAAAAAGAAGCTAATTTTGCATTCACTCACATTTTATTTGAATTTGTAATGCATCATTGCAAATTTTGGTTTGTATATTCTGGAACCAGAAAATAAGGTCTTCTGGCTTGGGATGAAACCAAAAATAGAGAATACAAGAGAAAGGTTTATAAATCTTAAGTACCAACCAAGGGGTTACATCATTCAAAAGATCAGCTGGCACTCCATTAGCCACAAACGCTAGCCATCGAAAGACAAACAGCAATGTTTCCAGATCTCAAATTTATTTGGACAGATGACATAAAGTCTCCTTTAGCCTGATGGCTATTGTATGGGATTCAAGTCTGAATGAAAGCCTTTATTCTCATTCACATGGATCAGAGGCTAACATCACTCCAGAGCAACAACAACCTCATCATTTGGTGCCCTGACCCCACCTACAGCTCATCTCTCTGACATTTTAAATACCCTAATTTAATGCCCCATTCTCACAAGGATATATTTGTCCCCCAACCCCTAATTGACACTCAAAAGCCTTTCGCTCTTTACATCCTGCATATAGTAGCCATCAGGACAAAACTCTTATCATTGGTGGTTTGATGTCGACTTTGACAAAGCCGCATGCTTCACTCTGCTTACATGGCAGTCAAATTCTTGCAGAGTCATTTACATGGACGTGACTTCAGACAGACACACAAGCACATATTCCTTCACCCGTCTGGTTAAATCCGCCAGCCCTGGAGTTTAATCCCAAAATCAATCTTCCCTCCAGGGCTTCGGCTTGCTTCACTGTGGACTTGACAGACAATAAGATCCAGAAGAGAGAGAGAGCAAGAGAGATCATCCGTCTGTAAAGTAGGTCTTTCATTCAAACCAGCTCACCCTTATTCTTCCCATTCATGGCGCTGCGGATGGCTGTTTAGGCCAGACAATGCCTGGTGGTTTGCTGGGATCTGAAAGGCCTGTGTAGACGCAGGCAGAGGTCTGTCATTTGAGTCAGATTGAAGGCAGATACTGTGGCACTTGCTGAGGAACATCTGGACGTCACGCGCATCTACTCACCCACTTAACAGCAGAATAGAGATTTCACAAGTATTGTGGAGACCTCTTTAGGAAGAGGACATGAACTCATAAGCTTAAAGATTTACATGTTTGTGTTAAAAGGATAATGCAAATTTTAGATGGTGACATGTAAACTTTGAATTATCTGGCTATATGTGCTTCTTCAGGGACGCATCCTTTCAAGGTTTAGGTTGAATATTAATAACCAACTGGCTGGAAAAAAATGTCCCATACCTCAATTATCAATTAATAATTGTTTCTCCCATTCATCTTTCTTCAAGGCCAAGATTTTACATTGGACATCAAGTAGCAGCCCAATATATGATAACTGTTTCATATCGATAGAGAAATCTTGTCCTAAAATAAGTTCCAATTGATGAGAACTAGGCTACCTGTCTAAATGAAAATTGATTGGATTGACATCCTTTTACATCAGCTACAAAAAAAGCATTTATTCACCATTTTAGGAGTAATAAGCATGATAATATGATTATTGTTTTTCCTGCTGTCCTATACCCCTTTTTAAGTTTGTGACCAGTTCTGTCATCAACAGAAATTATATTAAAATGAGCAAATGGAGATTCTGTCCCCTGCTTCTCCAGATTTTCTCTCAGTGATTTCACATATTTAATCTTTAGAGTTTCAAACTAGGTCTAAAAATGTCTACCAAATTATCCTACCAAGATATCTATAACCAAATGTCTGATGTCTGCACTTGTATTGTATGTTAAAAATGTATTTAAGTAATGTTCTCAATTGTGTCTTTCTGTTTCTCCCAAGAATCTACAGGAGAAACATCTTAGACAAAGTCTCCTTAGATATGAAAACCCTATGGGAATTTAGGACAGGGAAACCTCATCTTCATATCACATCACAAAGGTTTCAAAAACTCTATAAACACAAAAACCATAATCTGGGCGACCAGTTCCACTGCTGCTATCTCCATCCGGCAGATCCAGTCATATTGTCCCAAGAGGATGGAGGGGGTGGAAAAAGACAGACACAAAGCAGGGAAGAAAGGGGGATAAAAGTTGATATTTCATACAGAAAGGATCATCACAGCTGTGGGTTGAGGATAGCTTCTGTTGAAGAGTGATTAGTTCCTTATTGAGCTGATGTTTTATTACTCAGTAAGTTATGTTCCTTCCTTGCAATTGGATTTAGGACCCCTGCCCCCTTCTTCAAAGCTGGTTGTGTGTGCGTATGTAGGGGGTGGTGGAGCCTCGTCCCCTGCCCCAGACAATAGTGCAGATGGCCTTCAGGGTGGGGTGAATGTGGGGTGGGTAAAGACAGACATCTGCAAGAAAGAGAGGGAGAGAGTGTAGCCTTTCATTCTGGAAAGCTAACTGTGTATTTTGGGTAGGAGGAATTGGCCAAAACTAGTCAAAAAGAGACAAGTGTGCAATATTAACCAGGACAGTGACTCAGACATGAGTTGTCTTTACGTCATCCATGTAATAAAACCAGTACTGTTTTTAGTCTTTTTAGTCATTTAATAACTGTGATGTTGTTCCAAAATAATTTGGTTTCTTACACCTGAAAGTAGATATTCAGTAGAGTGTCTCCTTATTTTCCTGCAATAATTAGAGATACTTATCCTCTCTTGCTCAAAAAGGACAAAAACATTATTCTCTTCTGAGTGTGGTTGGCTCAATGTTTCTCATTTTAGTTAACCATGTTTCTGTCCTTGTTTCATTATCTCTCAGTTTAAATTGTTTTTGTTAAATCAGACACCATGTGTTCTTGAGGAAGTGATAAGTAACAGCCCCTGGTGCAGGTGAGTCAGTGTGGTTTGGGGTGTAAGGCTGATATATCTGGCGTTAAAAAAACCCACCCAGTCTTATGTACTATCTACCCTGCAAGAAAACAACATGACAAATCTAGAACTTAACCGTCATAATCACCCAAGCTAAGCCGAGCACTTGCTGACAGATTTGTTTATAATGGGAGCTTTCCAGTTTAGTCATGTCATGTCACTCAATTGTAGTCCATTCATCTGTCACTTTGTAGGAGCTAATCAAATTAAGACTGATGCCAGTGTGGGTGTGATACTGTCCTTATCTTTAAAAAAAACGGGGTAACACTTTATATTGATGGTCCCTTATAAACATTCTGTTGACAATAAGTAACTTTGCACCTACATGTCAACTAACTGTGATTAGATCATATGTAGACTGTCTGATCATTATCTGCTAACTATTTATTGTGATGATCTACCAACAGACATTCTACTGACTACAGGTAACTTTTCAAGAACATGTCAACTTATTGAAACCCTATCCCTACCAGTCTATTTATACTCTACTAACACTCTAATGAAAGTTAGTTGACATGTAGAAGCAAAGCTACTTATTGTCAAAAGAATGTTCTGGCGCCATCAAAATAAAGTGAAACCCAAAACTGCAATAGGTAAAGGAAAACATGAGTCGGACTTAAATAACTTGTCTACTTCAAAAACAGATAAAAAAAAATTGTGTGGCGAATGTAGTACTGGAAAATCCAGTTTAAGCTTTTAGCTTTGGAACATTGTAGGAAGTTTACACTGAGACAGGTTTCTTGAAGGTTCATATTGGACTTGGCTGATCTTTAGTTGATCCATTTAACCTCTATGTTACAAAAACCAGCTAGACTCCTTGATTAACTTAAACTTAAATCATACCTCATTCTATACCCTTTCTCTCCTTCATTTTTGTAAGTTAAACATCTGCTTGCTTCCCGTCCATCTTCCTCTCCAATGTCTGCTCTCTGGACAATAAACTGGATTACATCCGGCGTGAGTTCAGAGATAGCTGCATCTTCGTTTTCACAGAGAGGTGGCTCAGCAACAGATTTCTGGAACGTGTTTATATCATCTTGGGATGATGTAAGAACTCTATGCTTGTTTCCAGCTTCTGCTCATCGCTAGTGGAGTTTGTGACTGTTAGATGCAGGCCAAGAAGTTGACAATCTCCTGCCTCAATCAATACTGTCCTGTCGCACTCACACCCATCATATAGAAGTGCTTTGAGAGGCTCGTCATGAGGCACATCAAGTCCCTGCTTCCACCCTCAATGGACCCAATGCAGTTTGTGTATTGTCCAAACCGTTCCACGGATGATACCATCACCACTACCCTTCATCTATGGACTTTAGTTCAGCATTCAATACAATCATCCTTCAGCACCGGATACTGGACTTCCTGACTGGGAGATCTCAGTCAGTCCGGATTGGGAACAACGTGTCCAGCACCACTGGGGCCCCTCAGGGCTGTGTGCTCAGCCCACTGCTGTTCAGTCTGTCGACTCATGACAGTAGCAATGCACAGCTCGAATCGCATCATCAGGTTTGCTGATGACAGAACCATGGTGGTCTCATCAGCAAGGGCGAGTCAGCATACAGAGAGTAGGTGCATCATCTAACAGCCTGGTGTAGAGCCAACAGCCTGTCTCTGAACATTGACAAAACTAAAGAAATGGTTGTTGACTTTAGAACAGCACAGAGTGACCATTCTCCACTGATCATCGATGGATCACAAATTTCTTGGTGTTCACATGATGGTCACTCAACACCAGCTCAATCAGCAAGAAAGCCCAGTAGCGTCTCTACTTCTTGAGAAGGCTGAGGAAAGCCCATCTGCCTCCCCCCATCCTGACCATGTTCTACAGAGGGACTATCGAGAGCATCCTGAGCAGCTATTTTGCGTGTTTTCTAGTTGGCGCTATTTCCAGTCCAGGACTGTATTGTTATGTAGCTCTGTTATTGTGATTTTTTGGATTTTTTTTGTAATTCTGTGTTGTTTCTGTTGTTTTTATTGTTATATGTAGCACCAGGGTCCTGGAGAAACGTTGTTTCATTTCACTGTATACTACATCAGCTACATAATGGACGAAATAACAATAAAAGATTCTTGAATCTTGAATTTTAAAGTGTGCTCTGACAATGACAGCAATAGTAAAATTATCTGTTCAAATTGAATCCTTCCAAGTTTTAAAAGGTAACAAAATTTGCCATATATTATTCTTCTGAATTGTTTTTAATATATCTGAGTTTTTTTGCTACTGCAGCAGTTAAAGATCCATCAGTGCTGGATATATAGGTCCGGGTCGCTAAAGACCAGTATGTGTAACAATCATTGACGAAACATTCATGCATTTAAGGGTTAGTATCTGGTTGACCAACAAGAAACTATCTACCATATTATAAAAAACAGCTGGCCTCAAGCTTAAACTGTATTTACATAATGGTTACAGGCTGCCATGAACACGTAATTATCCAACACCAATTAAACAATTTTTGCATTGGTTGAGTCATCTCTTGCTGTCCAGAGGAAAATCTGGGTCCTAAAGAATCAATGATCTAGTGACAAAAATACCCAGAAACAGTTTCTAAGAATGCATACACATGTTACACAGCAGAGTCGGGTTACTAATCAATGGTTGGTTTTCTCCCTTCGAAAAACACAAAGGCATCAGTGTGACCTACTGCTCGATATAGTTGCCCTGAGACTGATGCATTACACGCGCACAATGGGCTTATCTCACAAGGAGGCCAATGTGTGTGCGTTATGACACAGGGTCGTCCCGGATTAGACGACCGATCAGTCCTTGTTGTGCACACTAAGATATCCTGAGAGTTCACAGGAAAGAGCGGCTCTCACAGTATTGTGTTACAGGAAAAAGAGAACCAACAGGTATAAAATTAACCTAAATATGATCTCATGCGTGTCCCTCACCTCTTTCTCTTTGCTCCCCTCCCTCCATTCTTGGCAGCCGGCCGTCACATGGGAGACACATTGCATCACTCCCTGTTTTTATTTCCAACCATTGCATTCTCATCAGGCTGGTAAAGGCAGGAAAATATGTAGTCAGATATTGGTAGTGTTGTTTTGGCTCCTTAATCCCTTTTTAATATCAGATTTAGGAAGGAGACAAAAAGGGACTGGTGAAAGCTGAGCCAGATCCCAGCACTGAGTTGGCCTCCTAGAGACTTGCTGCAAAGTCATTCTGTCTAAACACAATCTCATAGCGACCCGTCCTCATTTAGAGGGCTGATGGGAGCGTATTTATCATCGCATTGCTGACATGGCTTTGCATCTGTTTGGCTCCAATTCAAGAAGCTTCTGTTCTCTTTGAAACAGGCTCGGATTGAGGCCAGTTACAGTCTGACTGGTGCTAATTTTAGTCGCCACTTAACTGGACTTGCATGTTTTACCTCTACTTATAAAGTAAAGCTGCTGTAAAATATTAATTATGAAGTACACAGTTCTGGACAGTTCTGACTGGTCATTGTCCATCATGCTAAAACCTATCAAAGACCATGATAAAAACACAGTTTTGTAGTTCATGTCTTTTGGCATAAAAATCATGGAAATGCTAATGTATTAGGATAGCAAAATTATTTAGATAATATTTAGTAGTAGATATACTTTTGCTAAATAATGGGGGACCATAGTGCTGTAAAATGATTAATTGTATATAAAAGTATATATAAATACACACACTTACGGTATATATTTTGAAAATATTTAGAAAGTTTTGTTTATATTTTTGGCAAATTGTTTGTACATTTTATTATATTTTATAATGTATATAATTTAGTGTTGTCAAAAGATTAATCACGATTAATCACATTTATTATGTTACAAATAATACATATAAACAGTATACATACATATATGATGTAAAGTTGTTTTGGGTGCGATTAATCATTTGACATCACCACTATGGATATATAAGAATCAGAATTCAAATAATCAAAGATACCATTTGAAACTAAATGCAAATATGTAAAAGCATAAATCTGATTTAAACAATAGATTTACATAATACATTTGCATATGCTGATATATTGTATTAGCTCTACTGTTACAGCATGAAGTACTATTTAAACCTTAAACCATTTTACATAAAATGTACATATTTTATCTCACAATTCTGAATTTCTTCTCACAAATGCAGAGTTGTAACTCCTAGTTTTAACTCAACAGTTGCTAGTTTGCCAGTTCTGAAGAGGATTTAAAATCACTAAGGAAAAGACTGATAAGTATTTTTTTCTTATCAGAGTTTTAAGATATAATCCTAGTTTTGAAATATGTAATATCATTTTGAGTTCACAAAGCAGTTTTTGAGATTTCAGAACTCCCTTATTTACTTTACCAGAATTTGATCTTTGATGCTCGAAATAGCTGCATAGCAAAAATGGCTGCAGAATAAACAGACTTTGCATCCTTCCTCCGACAGCACCTGCTACTCATTAGATTTAGCATGTAGCAAACAATTTCCACTTCCTTTCAATAGCTTTTAAAGTTGTTTACCATTTATTAAATCTTAAATATATGATAAATATCGTAATATATATACTTTAAATTAAAATAAAAAAATTTTAGTGAGCAGGCGAACAGTTTAGCCACTAGCTTAACACTAAGCTTAGCTATCTTAAGCAAGACATCATGAGGAAGAGAGAACAAGAAGAAAGGACAGGGCCTAAGGTCAACAGCCTATGGTCGTATTTTCTTACGTTACGGCAACAGGTTTAACCAGCTTCAGTATATCCATCCGATACTAGGTACATTTCATTTAAGTGGCCTTTGAATATGCTGAAACATACCAACGTTTACATGCAGACCTTGAGAGTTTAGGCCTGTATAAGTGTTATAAGTCACTCGCACACATCCATCTCTGTCACTTAAGAAACCTGACCCTCCTATTTACAATCCGCTCAGGTCAACACAGAAGTTGGATGCACTGGAGACAATGTGCAGAGCGCAAGGGCTGATCCTGATTAACCCTCTCTGACCTATACTGTCATCCTACACTGTGTGTGTGAGAAAGAGAGAGTGTGAGCCAGGTCACCATGTGCTATTGTGGGTAGGACGCTGCTTAGGGATTGTGTCTGTGTGTGTGCGAGTGTGTGTGGACCTGCAGTGCCGTGGGCTCCATTAAAGGCATTGTTCCCTGCTTGGGACATCCTCCTACCTCCCTCCACAGTGACCCCGCTGACCTCTTTTCATGCGTAGATGGGATCTGCCTCTCTCTTGCCCTGGCACTAGGATGAGATGGTTTCTTCCTTGAAAGTAGTTGGGTCGACTTCAATACACCATCTGCTCCAGATGTCTTGCCCATTGGACACTGTTTCACAGCAGGATGCGTTATCCAAGGAAATTATACTAACTGAATATCATTTACACCCTTAAAGACAAATTATCTGTTCATATTGGAAAGGCACACTGCTGCCCACTTGAAATAGGTTCACAGCAGCTAACATAAAAATCTATTGATTTTAGTTAGAACTCCAGATCAGTTAAGGACCTAATAAACACACACACATTATTTATATTGATATTTATTTGAAAGTATAATTTATATAAATATTTACATATTAAAATTATATACACTATATATACACAATACTCCAATATTACTGTACATTTATTTATATTGATACATAGAATTTAAAATAGACAAATATACAATTAAAATATAGTGTTTCTAAAAATAACAGGTAATAAACAAATGAAAATATAATATATATACATTTATTAAATACACATATATATGAAAAATAACACATATATATAAGTATATGCTTTATATAGTATGTAATGTATATAATAATATCTATACATTTATTAAAAACGTTTAGAATAAAACCAATTATCAATAGACAAACATGTCAGACAAACATGTTTTCTTCATAAATAGCCTAGAATAGTTGTGCAAAAACTATTTCACATGAACATTTCATGATATAAATGCAGTTCCAGTGAACTTGGCTTAGAACACTTTGTCTCCTGATGGTTTAGAACAGTCCGTGAGAGCGTACAAACAAATTGTTCGGGCATTTCAAGGAGGGCAGGAGTGAAGCAGGAGTGCAAAAAGAACGAAAAGGGGAGTCTATGGTTTTGTTGACACAAATCCACCTCCCCTTTGGCTCCACAGAGCTCATCTCAGTGGCCTGTAGAGGGTGCGTGTTTTTCTCTGTCCTCATCCCCTCTGGCCAGCCGTCCATCTGGACTTGAGCTGTTTTATTGTTTTGACACTCACAGCAGGACACCGTCTGGAGACTTGGGGGCCCCGTTCTTCTCCCTCTCTCTCTTTCTAACACCCCCACTTCAGTTCCTCTCACTCTTCTCCGGCTTAATGTCCAGATCCTGCCGTCTTCCACAAGAAGAGTGCAACCACAAGAAACAGCAGTTTCCCGGCTCCCTCTGTTCTGATGCCCGCGCCTGAAAGGTTTTATTGTGAAGGGCTAAAGGGCTGGTGTTTTTCGGCCCACTGACCGACTTCCCACAGCTCCTGCAGTCATGAGCTCACAGGGCGGCAGGGCTGAGCTTTTCTTCCTGACAGGAAGGACCTTTGTGGAGCAAAAAAAGCTTTGAAGCTTGAAGTCAGGTGGAAATGTTTGATATTACCTTTGAATTCCACTCGAATTAATACAATGTTTATTTAGGATGTACACTTATTAGTATACTCGGAAACTGGGTGCAAAATGAACACTGGCTAGCTGCCAGAGAGGAGTAAATATTGGTTTTTGGAGAGTAATTATATAGATCAGTTAGCAAGTAACTTTATTAGAACATGCAATATTAAATGTTTTAATCAAACTGTAATCAAAAGCAACTCCATGTGGCAATAAGAGTGACCAGGATAATATGTCAAATTCAATATACATATACAGTATATATATATATATATATATATATATATATATATATATATATATATATATATATATATAGAGAGAGAGAGAGAGAGAGAGAGAGAGAGAGAGAGAGAGGAAGGAAGGAAGGAAACAAGATGCATTAAGAGCTAGGGGTTTTTGCATTTTTCTCGGGAAGACAAATTCAGTACAATTTACCCTGATCCTCTCTTAATGCATCTTGCTTCCTTTTGAATCATCAGTGAATGTTTGAACCTTTTTTAATAATTGTGTTTGAGTCCCTAAACTCAAATGTTGAAAAGATGGATCTCAAAATCATACAGTCACTGTTGGAAAGGGTTCAAATATGCAAAAGATGCTGGAAAACTGAAAAATCTGCTGGGCATGGATGATTTTTCAGAAAAACAGTGCTCAGTTTAACTGTTCAGAACAAACAAGGGAGTCAAGAACAATCATCACAATTTTTTGTTTTGTTTTCCAGGTTAAGTCAAGTCAAGTTAGTTTTATTGTGATTTTTGCTACAGGGGTACCGATGATCTTTGCGGCAATGTTCACTGTCTGTTATATTCTTGCGGTCAGCAGCACTGCAGTTACCATACTAGACACTGATGCAGGTGGTAAGCACATTCTCATCAATGGTGCCCCTGTAGAAGGTGGTGAGGATGGGTGGACTTGCCCTTTTTAGAGGGAGGTCAACAGAGTTTTTCCTGACAATGTTTCATCGTTGTTGTTGACGAGGCCTACCACAGTCGTGTCATCAGCGAACTTGATGATGTGATTGGACGTACATTATTAATAACCAAAAATGACCAATTTGGTATTTTAATAATTTGTGTTTTTTTGACTTGTGGACCTTTTTTAAACATATTTTGTGTAAAATATCTTACTCATGACAGTACTAAATAATAAAAAACATACATTTTGAATAATCTCTTTGAAAATATTTCACATTTTCACACACACATACATACACGCATACTGTATATACAGGGGTTGGACAATGAAAATGAAACACCTGACTTTAGACCATAATAATTCATTTGTATGGTGTAGAGCCTCCTTCAATTATTCTTAGAATGACAGATACAAGTCCTGCACAGTGCCCAGTGGGATTCTGAGCCATTTTTCTTGCAGAATAGTGGCCAAGTCACTACATGATGCTGGTGGAGAAAAACGTTTCCTGACTCACTCCTCCAAAACACCACATTTAATTTTGCAGTGAGCTAGGCAGCTGTGGTTTTATGTTTTTTGGATACAATCCGGGTTAGCACCTGGCCATCCCTTTTATTCAGCTTCCTCTTGCGTCCACAGTTACTCCTGTTGGATGTGGTTTGTCCTTCTTGGTGGTATGCTGACATTATAGCCTGGATACCGTGGCTCTTGATGCATTAAAGACTTGCTGTCTGGGTCACAGACACGACAGCAAGACGTGCACCAATAATTTGTCCTCTTTTGAACTCTGATATGTAATATCCATACATCATCCATAATCTTGTGTGCATTGCAATATTTAAATCAAAACTGCAATTACTCTGCTAATTACACCTTCACACTATGCTCTTACTGGTGAAAAGTATAATCAATGAAGATTGGCCACCAGGCTGGTCAAATTCAGCCATGAAACCCTAAACCCTAAACACTAAAGTGGCCAGTGTTTCAGTTTCAATGTCCTACCCCTGTACATACATACATACATAAAAAAAAAATACAAGTGTATTTATTTAGATATAATCCAAAGCATACATTCCAATAAGATCACATGAAGGCAAAAAACCCCACAAGGCCTCTTTTTTTAATTTATATTTAATCTTGAAGCTTCATATACAACCAGAACATTTTCAAAACATTCATTTTCACAGGCAAAATAATTCACAAGGCTGATAATATTTGGGTCACTATAGAGACTAATCTTAATTTTTACTATGCATAGGTCTGACACCAGCTGAGCCATCAGGGCACCATTATTCTATGACTCTGAGAGTAAAATGAGACGACTGAGCAGAATCAAATTAGATGTGCAGGGAAAACGACAGCAAATGTGGCTTGTGAAACAACCCATGCCTAACCAACCTCATTTTAACCACTTTGTGTTCTAAAATGGCAAAGCTGCCCCGCACTAAGTACTAGTGACTCAATCGCCCTTAGTTTAAGTAGTGTAAATTACACCAGTAGCTAGATACATTTGTTGCATATATTTTATATGTTGCATTCATGGGAAAAATGCAGAAAGGCACATCAGCACAAACACAATAGTGAAGCGCCTAACAAACTAACGCTCTGTCATTTATACAAAGGAAAACAGATGCATATTCAATCTCTGAGAGGTCAAAGTAAAGAACAGACTCAACACTGGGAATGAGTCTTGTTTTTTGCTGTAAAAAGGGAGTTTATCCTGCAGCAAAGCTGAGCTTTGGTAGTTTTTGGTGCATATTGGTGATAAGAGGAGTTTTCAGTTAAAAGTGCTTCATACATAAATGTGATGGGAAACAAGTACTGCGGTTGTGCACCACATACTTGTGATATTTAGGAATATGTTTTGCTGTGTCAGTAATCCCAGAACTGAAAGTGAGAAAAGCACTGCCTGTTTGTTTACACTTTTTTGAGACCATATCCTTTAAGTTCACCTAAAAACGACAATTTGCTGACTATTTACTCACTCTCAGGTCATTGAAAAGATTTTCATGAGTGTTTCTTCATCATATTTGGAGAAATTTAGCATTGCATCACTTGCACACTAATGGATACTCTGTAGTGAATGGGTGCTGGAGAAAACATAATTATGGAATATGGACTATTTTGGCTAGAGGAAAGTTTGCTAAATGGCTTTTGATAGACAAACATGTACCCATTCACTGCAGAGCATCCATTGATGAGCAAGTGATGCAATGGTACATTTCTCCAGATCTGATGAAGAAACAAACTCATCCACATCTTGGATGAACCAGAAAATGAGTACTGGTGTGATATCTCCATGCTCCATCAAAAAAACAACAACAACACTGATGCAAGTTAAAAAAGCCATTGAATTTTTTTTATTTTGAATTTATTGAATTCATTGTTTGAATTTAGATGACTGGTAATAAGGGGGTGATAACAGTGATGCTGTTATTGTTAATGAAATGTTTTCCCACAGCATTTCTGCCAAAACATTCACTAGTTTGTTTGACCAATGTTTGAGAAATGTTTGACCATTGAATTAATGTATTTTTCCGGGTTTTGCACTTTACATGGCATTTTAAAAATGCGATGCTCTAGAAGTTCAATGCCTCTAGACCTTGTTTTTTTGGTGTTGCCAAAAATGACCAAATATTGTATCGTCATGGTACTCTCATGAAAACTGAATGGAAAAAAGAAATAGTTGAATAAAGTAGTTAATTTTGTTTACTTTACACACAAAAAGTATTCATTTACGTTCTGAAGATGAACAAAGGTCTTACAGGAGATTGGAACGACACAAGAATGAATAATTAACCACAGAATTTATTTGGTAAATTTTTGTCGTTGATCATTTTGTCTATATTTAATGCATGAACTCAGATCAAGGAGACCTATGATCAGTCAGTTGCAAAAACATAATGCAACACCTGTGCATTTCATATTTGTTAACAGCATACTGAGAAATTTATAGTCCTTTTTTGTAGGTCAATAATTTTTTAGCAGAAATACTTCAAGGATAAAAAAAAAAAAAAACAAGGTAGGAAAAAAGGTTTTTTTTCATTAAGCTATTACATGAGCGAAGTCATTACATTATAGTACAATGTGATTAACTATTTTCAGGAAAAATCTAAATATTGTATTTTGAGTATGATTTCTCAGTCAAAAATACAGAAAAGACAGTTTGTTTTAATTTGATTCATAGCATTTTTGATGAAAACTTCTACATTTCTAATAATAATTAATTATTATTTTCAAGGTAAACCTTTGAAATCAAATGTTCCCCTTTCAGGTAACATTTGCATTTCATAACTGTGAGCTTATGAAGAACTGAGAAAAAGCAACGAATGATGCAAAAAACAAATGCAGAAATGGAGTAAAATGCATGTTTGTGTCCCCCACAGACAAGTGCAGCATTTGCTTCTTAAAATAGTTTTATTTGTGAATTTACACTGATTAGCAATACATCTAAAAGCAAGTCTGTTAGATAAACCATTTATATATGATTTCACAGGTCACAAAGAGGTTCGGCTCAAACTTGTATGCCAAAGGCCTTCTGAACCACAGATTAACAGAGAGGAATTAGTAAAACAAGGTGCAAATAAATGGTCAAAAGGGATAAAATGAGCGATGAAAATCAAAGCGTATGTAATGCACATTCCAGTTAATGCGTCCCAAAAACCGCAATGTACAAAAGAAACCGAAGTGAAATTGAGCCAAAATAAGGAAAACTTTAAAGCAATAAAAAGAGTTAATCTTCCCGCCCGTCCAAGTTCTCGCTCCAAACTCGCACCCGGTGCAGCTTTAAATGCGTTTTAATCCAACGCCTGGCCTGCGTTCAAAAGTACATGCTATTTACACAGCTTAGAAGTGTCTGTCTCTCTTACCGTGCCCAAGCCAGTACTTCACATTGCCCACTGGGATATACATATCTCTCTCGCTCTCTCTCTCAGTGGTTCCTGCTCTTCCACCCTCTTACAGGAAGACCACATTTGGGCCTAACGCAGTTTAAACTGAAGTCAAATGGCTAATCATAATCATAAGAGACTAGCTTTTGGTGTATGTTCTGACCACAAAGCGTTTTGAGAGTCATCGAACACAGGCAAAAATCAAGCCACCTCTGACATCACGGGAACTAGATGTGGCAGAGGGAAGATCAGTAAATAAATCCAGTTTTAGACGCAAAAAACCCAAAACAAACCAAAACAACAACAAAAAAGCTATTAAAACACACTATACAACTACATTTATCAAGGTTTTGTAACACTGACACTTGGGATGGTTATGGGATGACTGTAAGGTGACAAAATGAATGATGTTGCACTATAAAGACCCAGAATGTGATGGGAGTCCATTCGACCAAATAGTTTTTACCCACTTTTGACCCCGCGAGAGCCAGAATTTTTTTTTTCTTTAAAAATACAGTTTACAAATATATATATTTTTTCCTTATACATTAACAAGATTCCCTTCTCCACCCTTTATTTCATGCTAAAACATTTCTCATGTTTTCATTTCGCCCCCCTTTCGTTTTAGATCTCCATCTAAATCCATAATCTCCATCCATAATGCATTTTCTTAGTGCTGTTAAACAATTAATTGCATTCCAAAATAAGTTTATGCTTACACTGTGTGTGTGTGTATATATATATATATATATTAGACACACATATATATATATATATTTAGAAACATTAATTATTTTTTATATAATTTATATGAATATATACATGTAAATATTTTCTAAATATATAGTGTATGTATTTATATACACAAGAAATATACTCAACACAAGCGCATGTATTCTGTAAACAATCGCTTTTATTTTGGATGCAAATAGTAACGAATAATTGTTTGACAGCACTAGTTTTTTTTAATTTTTTTTTTTAAAGTATACCCCATTAAAAAGTGCACCACAAAAATATTTTATACACTTCTCATATTTCATCACTCCAGTTTTCATATATTTCTGTTACATGTGTTTAGTAATTTGAGCTATTACACGATTGAGAAGTCAGGCACCGCTACGTTATCAGCCATATAAATTCAGCGTAGCAAAACATGCTTTGTTTTTTTTTCGTTGTTAAAAGTATAGAAATAAGTACAAAACTGAATGGATAAAAACTAAATTGTTTCAATAAAAAAAAAAAGGTTCAAATATTTCATAAGAGATGAAGTATGATGTTCACTAAAACGTGACTGCTCTGCCTTTTTTTAAGCTGTTAAATGTTTTTGTACAGAACGGAGACTGGAGTGACTCTACACAGGATCAGACCCAATTGCAAGCAACGTTAAAGAAACAAAATGAAACAAACCCTGTTAAAACACAACCCCCGAACGGTTTCCAGTGTGATTCTCTGAGCGTTTCCTGTGCAGCTGAAAAAATTACGTGAGCAGAACTGACACCATGAGAGGTGAGGGGTAGAAAATGGGCTCATAAAAGGTCTGTGTGAAAACCTAATAAACACACAGTATTTAAAAAAAAAAAAAAAAAATGCAGTACGGGCTCATCAACGAGATAAAATCATTAGATTTTTAGTCCGTCAGGTGAGAGAAGCCAGTTTCCCAGGACTTTCCCTTGCTTCTCCACCTGTTTAAAACTCAATCATGGCACAACTCTTAAAACAGGTGTTGCTTCATCTATTAACTAACTTTCAAAATAGTGTGCCTTTTTTTTTTTTTTTTTTTTAAACAACAAACAGAGACAGACACAGCGACAAGTGGGACACTCCATCCTCTATGCTTCCACTTTCTCTTTCTTTTTGTTCTTCTTGAGGAAGGACGGTGTTCTGAACTTCTTCTTCTTCTTGTTGGGTGATTTGGAGGGCGAGCTCTCGGGCGTCAGGACCTCTTCGATCTTCTCTCCTGAGCGCACGCTGATCTCCACACTCTCCACACTGGTGGTCAGCTGACTAACACGCTTAATCAGCTCGTCCTTGATTAGATCATCATCGCCATGCTTGTCTTTACCATTAAGCATCATACCAGAGTGGTTCTCTGCGTAAGAAGTGATACAAAAAAAAAAAATTAATAATAATAATAATGAACATTAAATTCTTTATTATTAAGTTACAAATGTTATTTGGATACCATAAAGTTTGTGCTGAAGATTTATTTTTTAGAAGAAAAAATATTGTAATATATTAAGAAATAAGTAAAATTCTTAGAAAAATCAACTAGAAGGAATCAAATTAGTTAATTTTAGCTAGAAAAATAAATTGTTTAGAATTTTGTTTGCTACAAACAGTTTGTTGTAGTTGTATTGTAATAAATTCAATAGGTACCATAAAAAGCTAAAGCTTTAATAAACTACAATGTTGCTATAACTCTACATTGTAGCTTATAATACTTAAGATACAATGCTGCTGTTCCCTAAAGGGAAAAAAAACCCTACTACTATTGCTGCTGCTGCTGCTACTGCTACTGCTACTACTACTACAAACTGATAAAAGAAAAAAAAATGGTTAAAATAAACCAAAAAATATCAATTTAAGATATAATAATATATTTTTTTTTATACAAAGCTTTTTTTGAACATTACATTCTCATCCGCAAACGTAATGCCCAAAGTTTCAGAAGTTAATCATTGCATCACCATTACAAGCAGCTCTGGGGCAATACATCCTGGCTTGAGCGTGTCCTACTCCTCAGATAAACGTGTTGAACGGCTTATGTAATATGTATGCTTGAGTAACCAGTGATTTTGATGCAACTGGTACAGGGTGACTGGGGCAAACACTTCCTCTTTCTCCACCCAACACTACACTTTATCCCGCCGTGTGAATGTGTGTGTGTGTGACCGAGAGAGAACACATATCAGTGTTTCTTTCATTTATATAAGGCTTTATCTTCACTTTATGTAAAGGTACTATGCTCCCTTCAAAAGCTCCTCCTGTAGTAAACTAATTGACTCTTCTAAAATGGGAATATCAGGTATCGCTTGTTTATTTTGAAAGGCAACAAAAGAGCAAGGTAACACCCAGCAACATATCCTGTCAACATATTTCACAAGCAGCAGGACAGTTCACAATAAAACATTCTGAAACTATGATTCCTGCTGAACTGTGCTATTTTCGTATTAATATAGCATTTTATTTTTATATATTTCACGTTTAAATTTCATTACATGTTTTCCCCAGTTTATTTCTATTTAAAAATAGTTCTATTTAGTTTTCATTTTGGTTTTAGTTTTTCAATTTTAGCACTTTAACTTTCAGTTAGCTGCCAAAGCAAAAATCTTGTTTTGTTTTGTGTTTCTCATTTAATATTTAATTTTATATCAGCTTTACTTTAATTTTTTTGTAACGGTTTTAGCCCTAGTTAACAAAAGTGTTACCGTAGTAAATTACAACTGAAACAACAACAACAACTATATAGATATATGAAAATAAAAACAATTTAAATCAAACAAAAACAATATAACTAAATAAAAAAATAAAAGATAAAAATAAATCACAACTGATTCATAATATTAATAAAAACTATTTAAATGTTTAGATTTTATTTCAGAGATTTTTTTTTAAATACAAATTGTTAGTCCGTGTTAATCTAGTTAGCTCTAGTTATGATAAACAAAAAATAAGTAAACAAAACCCACAAAAGTATGTCCAAGTTGTTTTTCCATGTAATATTTAAATGTAATATTATTCCAATTTACTTCAATTACTGGTGTTAAATGTTTTAGCTTATACTTTGCGTTGTTTCAGTATGATTTTCCAGTGGTAATCTTCCAATTGTTTAGCAACCCTAGTAAACATTTGGAGCTAATATTGACCTGATATGTTAACATAGTTTGGAGTAGTAACACTCACACGCACACGTATACACACATGCACACAGGTTAGAGGTGAGACAGACAGCTCTTTCCATGTGCTATACCTTCTTTAGCGGGAGTGTTTTGCGGAGACACTGACTGAGATAGCGTGGAAGCGTCATCTGATGTGAGCTGCTCTTCCTCTGCAGAAGTCAGTTGGTTAGTGAACACACACAAATACACAGACAGACAGACAGACAGACAGACATTTACAGAAGAAGACATGTTACCATGAGAGGACATGGTCACAGCTAGAAGACAGTCTTGGCTCTATGCATTCAAGTTAGTTCTGTGCCAGAAACACTGTATTGATTTTCAGCTATATACATTAGCATTGAATTGGTCATATGTGTGACTTTGGGAACAGGAAATGAGGCATTCTAAAAAGCAAAGTGGTCTCATGCATCACAGTCGTCTTTTTCACCAGTTTGAAAGGTGAAACTGTTTAAAGGTTTGGGGTTAGTAGGGATGTAACAATGCACAACTATGCTTTGTATTGCTGCTGTTTATGAGCACCACCTGCTGGCAGCCCATCTGATGTGTTTGTTTAGAGCAGATATTGTATTGTTGTATAGTCAATGCTAATGTGTACATCTTTTCGATTGTGGTTAAAATCAAGTAGTTGCCTCTGATTTTAAATTGAAAGAGCACAGACAAAGCCTTAGTTTATTTTTAATTATTTTTTATTTGTATTGTGTACACTGAAATATTATTACTACTGAAAAAAAAACACTGTTTTATATGTGAATAAATTTCAAAATATAACTTTACTCCTGTCATTAAAGCTGCATTTTTTTTAATTTTTATACATTTAATAAATTATTATTTTTATATTTTATATTCAAAAAATAATTTTCTTTCTTTGTTTATTACAAGATATTAATATTTTAAATAAATGCTGTTCTTTTTTATTTTTCTTTAAAATAGTCCATAAAACAGATGATACTATAAATACAAAAGATAAGGAAGAAAGAGAAAAATAATAATTAAATGGATAAATGAAATGTATCCCTTACGCCACTCTTCAGTGTCAAAAGAACCTTCAGAAATTTTTGATGAATAGAAGTTCAAAGAATAGCATTTAATTGAGATGGAAACCTTTATAAATGTCTTTACTGTTACTTTTGGTCAATTTAACGTGAGGTATATAACGTGTTGTGAGGGTCTGCTGAGTGTGTTTTACCATCTACTCCAAGCTGCTGCCGTTCTACTCGTTTCTGGTAGTCCTGCAGCTCTCTCTCGCTCAACTCGCTGAAGGGATTTGGAGGAAGCGGTCCCGTCTGCTCCTCGTCATCACCCATGTATGGCTGCAGAGCACAGAACACAACATGAGAGGCCTTGAAGCACTCCCCAGTTACAAAACAAAGACAAAAAAACTAAAACAAACACACATCACTGTGAATTTAACAGCAAGACATATATAAGATATATATATATATATATATATATATATATATATATATATATATATATATATATATATACTGTGACAATGCTAATATTATGGGCTAGCTAATAATGTTAGCTAATATTTTCAACTGGAAAAAATAATGCAATGTTTATTATATAAAGCTAAGAGTATTAGTAGACTCGGGTAGAAAAGGAAGAATGTTCATTTTGTTTATTCAGTATGTCGGTTGAGAACCCATCAAAATAATCTGATCTTATGGCTGTTTTAGATCAAATTTGTATCATTATTATTATAACATAAGTAAAATAGCAAGATATGAGACTTACAATGGATTATATTTCTCATAGATGTAATGCAATATAACTTAAGTGGATGAATCGTGTTCATTGTGTTATAAATTACCATACTCTTTAAAAAAAAAAAAAAAAAAAAAAAAAAAAAAAAAAAATTACAACCACAAATAAGTAAATAATACAACACATTAAAACTGTTCTAATGAATATTATCATGAAGTTATTTATATTGCATTACACATTCATTAAAATGCCTTAATGAAATATACAATGTATAATGTATTATAAATACAGGCTTCATAGAAAATGTTACCCCCAACCCCCAAAAAATCCTAAAACATAAAAATAAGAAATGAGAACACTGCAAATCCAAAACTACAAGATTCCGATGTGAGTCATGCACACATTTTAAAAATGAGAACGGCAACAAACAAAACTTCCTGGGATTTTACCTGGACCGGTGACTGTCCCTTAAAAAGAAAAACAGAGCTTTATAAGAGCCTGCATTGAAACGTGCGGCCTTTTCCTTACAAACTGATACTCATTCAGCACCTGTTTCTAAAAAGATCTGCCGCCCCCTATTGACACAGATGTCCGTGTTTATGACACTCTGATACTCACTGGTGGTCTCTCCACCACAATCCCTGCCAGACGTTGAGACTGTGGCCCGGCTGTCATCATGTCGAACCGGTTCTGTTCACGAATCTGAAACGTTCACACCAAGACAAATAACCAAAAAGATAACGATATTAGCACCACACCAGTAAACGATATTGTTTATTCTAGCGCATACTTGTCTGCTGCTTTCAATTCTTGAACTCATTACAGCAAAATTGATTCAGATTGGCTGTCAATGTTTTCATCATTCAATCAGCTAGAAAAATAAAATAAAATGGTGGCAGTCATTGACTTCCATAGTATAGAAAAGAGTCAATAAGCTACCAGCAACTGTTTGGTTATTAGCACTCTTCCAAATATCTGTGGTGTTCAAGCAAAGAAAGAAACTGATATTTTGCAATGTCAAGAGTAAGTAATAATCTTACTATATTTTTTCTTCATTTGGAAAGTAATAGAAATGCTACTGTTTATTTATTTTTTGTAATGTTTTTAGTTGCCTACAGAAGTTTACCCAATTGAGATGACTTGCACTTGAATAGGATGCTTGAGTGAGTTTTAAATGGCGCACTAATAACTCACCTTATTTCTCTTCTCTAGGACTTCATTGGGGTTTGTGTTCAGAGGAACAAACTGGTTGGGATCTTCGATTCGGATCGGAGTCCCGCTGGTGCTTCCACCATCATCGGACTTCATCCACTGCAGAGGAGTAAAAGAAAGAAAGAGCTAAGAATTAGTACAGTATTTCTTAGTATGTAATTACCAAAGGTTTAATAAATTATACATTTTAAATTATGAACACAAACACGTTTGTATAACCATTAAAATGATTTTTAAAAATTCAAATGCTCTAAAAATATAATGTCTTTTCAACTTTCAATAAATTGTTAAATTCTAAAAGTTTCATGGTTTTTAAGTACGTATCTAGACAAGCTTTTTATTAATTACAAATAAGTAAACAATAAAAAAATACAAATGTGGCGAAAATAAAACTAAAGCCTGGACCACTAGAGGTCAGAAGAGAACCATATTTGGCATCAGGCTCAAACTCAGTGCGGGCCACCAACACAAGATATGAGGCTTCAAAAGTCTCTGTGATGACAGAAATACAAGTTCATCTCATCTGCCGTCAGGTACACTCAGGAAATAACCACATAAACTGCTCACCCACAAAATCCATTCTGATCTACTACTTTTACAGCAATCCCCTTTTTTCCACATTTAAATGCTTTCAAAAACTGGCCTGCAGAAATCTCAGCAGACAGAGATAACAGAGATGATCTAAACCTCACCATGGTCCTGGTGCGTCCATTCTCCTCGTTCATCCTGTCTGACACATTCACCTTCATGTAGCAGTTGGGTGAATTGAGCCAGCGAGTCTTCTCTCTCTGCTGTCTCTGCTGCAGGAGCTTAAGAGGAAAACGTGGAGCTTCGTCGTCATCGAACATGAATGCCGTGACCGTGGCAGGGATCTCAACTTCACTCTTGTGCCGCGGCTTCTCCCGCACAATGGGGTGCCGGTAAGTGTAGCCGGTCCTGTAACCCTGAGAGTGAAACAAATCTTTAGAACATAATACTTCAAAAACAAAGTATGCTAAAAACTGTATGTTACATTATTATATGTTATATATATATATTATATATATATATATATATATATATATATATATATATATGTATATATATATATATATATATATATATATATATATATATATATATATATATATATATATATATACATATACACATACACATATATATATATATATATATATATATATATATATATATATATATATATATATATATATATATATATATACACACACACACACAAACAAATATATTTAATATAATATTTAATAAAAATCAAAAATCATATTAGAACTATTCCTACATCATTTAAACGGCTTTTATGAATGAGCATAATGAATAATTCAGCGGTGAATTATTCTACTGAACTGGTTTATATAATCAGCTGCTGCTTGGAAACTGACTTTGCAGAAAGAAATGGCCAAACACAAAAGGCAGTTTTTTAAAAGGTCCGTCTTCGTTTCGAGCATATTATGTAACCACATGCTGTAGCTCTCCAACAGAAAGATGAAAAGCACAATGGTTTGCTGAGAGTTAGTGACAGAGGCTCACTGAGCAACACACTGTATCATTATCATCTTCCACATCACTTCTTCAGCCGTGGCTCACAAAACAGATTTCCACATGCCTGTGTTCCTCCCCATCTCGCACAGACAGAGAAAGAAAGTAGCATGTCATTGCAGCTGGAGAACAAGACCTCTCACTCTTCACATCTAATAGGAGAGGAAAAAGACTAAAAGATGAAAAAAGTGGAGCTCAACACTCACCAAGTTGTCCAGCATCCTCATGAGTGACTCAAACTCCAGCTCTCCTAGCCTCCACTTGTGCTGAGATCCCATGTTGACCCCGGCTTCTGCCACCCCTTGTGTCCGGGACTTAAACTTTTCCAGGTCCAGGACAATCAGGTTCTCCACTCCTCCAGCACACGAGAACGCATTCACCTGCAGAAACAAGTGGAGGGATTTTACAGAAATGTACTGGTTTTAGGGAAATTTACTGCCATAAAAACTAACAAAGAAAAAAAAAAAACTACTAAAACGAACTTATTATGAAAAATTATGAAAAAAAACACCATACTCATCAAAACAAAAAAGATAATTTAAACCATCATACTAAACAGAAAACGGATTACGGATTATTGATTATTTAAACCATTAGTACAGGACACACACACAAAATAATAATAGGGACTTACTGACTATTTAAAAGAGTCAACACTGAACACAGAAACAAAACAAAAAAGTTGGCCAACAATAAAAAATAAGCATCATAATAATATACTTACGATGAAATTAAAGTTAAGTTTTTTTAAGTCTTTAAGAAATTAAGTTTTGGGATTTCAATTGGACATTCTTTTTATTAGTAAAACTCAATTTGTACCAATAAAACAATGCTCTGCAAAAGTTGAAATGAGCAAACAGGAACATTTAAAACAATGGAAAAAAAAAGGTGGGAAAGGTTTTTCTGCTCTTTGCCCTTTAATAAATGACAGTCTAGTACAATAAGATACCTTGTATACTCAACAAGAGAAAAGGAAGTTTTACCTGTATTTCACAGGCAAACTGAGTGTTGTAAATATAATGAAAGGCCTCTTCAATGGTCTCCCCGAGAGCTACGATCCCATGATTCCTTAAAACCAACACCTGCAACACATACCAACACGAAACATCACATACTGGAAAATCATATAACGTTCTAGAATAAAGTACCATTTCCATTCAGTGAGTTGAAGAGAATAAAATCATTACTTCCTGATTAACTTGCGCTAAATTTGCCACACATTTGCCACAGTAGGAGAAAGCACTGTATACCAATTTCT
The DNA here is from genome assembly GCF_018831695.1 of Puntigrus tetrazona. NCBI lineage: Eukaryota > Metazoa > Chordata > Actinopteri > Cypriniformes > Cyprinidae > Puntigrus > Puntigrus tetrazona. The sequence goes on along the minus strand of NW_025048504.1, from coordinate 224,584 downwards.
GTATACAATACATTATGAACTTCAGAATGTTTCTTGTTCATGCTTATTTTCAGAGTCTGCAGTTTGAGAATGCACTTTGACAAGGGTTTGCTCAAGCATTTTAAAATGATAAAACTAACATCTCAAATGCTGTGCAATGAGGTCAGCCTGATGGTTGGCCCAGTCCTATGCTGTCCCATCGCAAAGTCCCAGGTCTCTTCTGATGCACATTAACAAATTTAATGTGTTTCTATCATAGTTAATGCATATATTATTTACCAGATAAGAAATTTACCCAAGTAAGGGCGTTCCCATTTGTAGTTTAATTAAACTGGTCCAGATCAAAAAAGGAAAACTACAGAAATCATTGCATTCTAATGTGACGTCAGGGACTACAGAATTTCAAATATATATATATAAAAAAAAAAATTGCTGTTCTTTTAAACTTCTTATTTATCAAGGAACCTTTAAAAAACGTTAAATGCTTTTCACAAAGAATATGAAGTCTTTTCTGATAATAACCAGAAATGTTTTTTCAGCAGCAAATCATATTTAAAAGATTTCTGAAGGGTCATGTAATTTTTTTATTGTAAAAATATTCTGAAATAGTAATACTAGGGCTGGATCAAATATTTGAACATTTTTTGTGTGTATTTATAAACACAAAAATACATATCATACACATATAAATGTAAACATGTATTCATATTTAGTTTTCATTTTGACAGCCCTAGTGTGAGCACATCTTTAACTGAGTGAATATGTTTTTTTATGTTCATCTTGGCGTTTCCATCTAATGGTTTAAGAGATATCCCAAAATATGTATAAAAAAAGTTGGATGGATACATAGCTAAAGACAAGCACAGGAGGTACTTTACCTTTGTTGATGGTCCAAGGGCTTTCTGCAGCTCTATACGGTCTTCTTGCTCGTCCAGACTACCCTGGTAGTTGTAATAGGCAATGTCACCCAGGATCAGAGCCTCCTGGGAGATGGGCAGAAGGCCACACTTCATAGATGACACCTGACAAGACAGAAGAGATCATAAAAGTCATGGGGATTTACAGGTGTAATGTAAATTTCAGCTGCATATTATTCTGGAACTGTTGATGGAGCATTTGTAAGCACAAGCAGGCATGAATGGACATATACTTACGGCAGCAGTGGCTGGTGTACGTATGTGAATGACGCAGCGCACATCGGGCCTCACAGAGTAGATGGCAGCATGAGGGCTAAAGCCAGCCGGGTCGACCTGTAGGTTGGTGGAGCCCTGATCGATCACGTCCCCGAGAATATTCACCTTTACCTGGAGAACCAAAGAGAAGCAATGTAGTTTATCACTGAAGATGATTGTACAAATGTAAGCTGAAAACACTTCCTAACCCCCCCAAGCATACGATCACTCTTTATTCCTACATCATACACTATCTCTCATTTCCTGTTAATCCTGAAAATGTGCACCTAATCAGGAAGGAACTGTCATCTGAGATACACTGAAAACTGGTGGATGATTCGGTTAATGTGTTAAATAGGCCTCCAGTTCCTGGTATCATGAACAGATGATAACGAATGGGGAAAATACTCCAGGAAGTTTACAGCCTGATTAAGCCTGATTTACACTGCCGTTCAAAATTTTTTTGCCAGTAAGAGTTTGCTGGAGAAAATATTTATTTCTCAAATACAAAACAGATCAAGTGATGGCAAAAACTAGAGAATTTCAGTTTAAAAACTTAGAAATTAAAAAACTAAAACATCAAATCATATTTAAAAAATTTCTGAAGGGTCATGTGACAAAAAACAGTAGTAATGATGCTGATAAATTAAGCTTTGCATCACAGGAATACATATATATTATTATAATATATTCAGATAGAAAAGAGTTTTTTTTTCATTGTAAAATATTTTGATAGTTTTTACTAGTGCTGTCAAACAATTAATTGTGAATAATTGCATTCATAATTTTTGATTACATAACGTGTGTACATATGAACATCCATGTTTATATTTATATATATGTATTTAACAAAACCTATGTTTATATATTAAATGTATCTATATATAATATGCATGGATCAAATAGTTTCATTTTTGTGTATTTATATATACATAAATATTCATAGCATACACAATGTAAACAAAAACATTTGTTTTTGGATACAATTAATCATTTGACAGCATTAGTTTCTATTGTATTTTTGATCAAATAAATGTAGACTTCATGAGCATGTTTTTTAAGCAAAAAAACAACAAAATCCTTCTAGTATTTGCATTAATAAATCAATCATTCGTTGTGTGTCAGTGAAAGATGCTTGTGCACGTCTGACTCCTCTAGAGCTCTGATTGAATATCAGATTGCAGGCCACCCAACATGCCTTTCACATTGATGCCACACCCCATATCACTACCAGCTCAAAATAAACACACTGTCCCGCTGCCGCTAATGAGCTTAGAATGACATCCAACTTCATACAGATCATATTTATACACGGCCACAAACATCATGTGACCATTTTGACACAAAAACACTCCCCATCTTTACTAGCACATCCCCACAGGAAGTTGGGTTTAGCTTTGTAAGGACATGTATCTGCTGTATTATGCCACCACATTAATGTTAATGGACTGAAACATGACCTAGCTATTCTCTCGCAAGATCTTGAGAAATCTCATTTGGAGAGAGTTGTAATTAAAAAATGGTTTTAGTGTAAGATGCAATTAAAGGAAAAAAAGGGTAAATATCAGAGGAAAACTAAACTTGTGCTTTAACCGGTGTATCCTTCTTATAAAACAGTACTATATTCAAAAACATGAATACAGACATCTTTATGAATAAAGCATACTGCTAGATTTCTAACAAGTGAAATAAACGCATTGAACCGGAAGCATAAAAACAACTACAAGTTGTATTTCCTGTTACATGAACATTTGGAAGTGTTTATAGCAGTTGCTTCACAGACATGAAATCTCATGCTACATTATGTAAGAGTTAGAGTGATGCTTGCTTTAGCAGAACGCTACTAATCAACACTGCTTATACCGGCGGTTAGAAATTGAACACTTTTTAGGATGCGGCCACATTTACAGTAAAAACTAGATGTTTCAATAGAAATCCATGGAATTAAGAACTTCCCTGAGCATTTTCCGCAACAGGTTTAGGTTAGATTCCCTATGCTGTCCAACGGAAAGACACTTTTTTTTATCCTCCCCCCAAATAATGTCTGTGTGAGACGTGCTTCATACAATGAAACGTTACTGACATTTAATGGATATTTTTAGCCTGGAAAACTTTGTTAATCTGAAAATACTTTTAAGTAGTATTAAACTTTTCGGTGGGCAACCTATCTTTCACAATGTGGGCTTTGAATATTAAACATACCCTAAATTGTGTTTTTTTGATTGCACATTGAAGGAAAGGCTCAAGTGATTTCAAGAGACCAGATGTTATGTACCAAATGACATACTACACAATGATACCATGGGTGCATCCCATTTTGCTTATTAATGTATTATTCTATGCAGTTTTGCAGTATAGTCAAGTAGCTACAGCGCAAAATAAACATGAATAAACATAAGAAGGTATCTTGCTCTAACTGTGAAAACACATCAATACACACATTGTTCAAGCTGTATTCTCCAGTCTGGTTTGTCGGAAAATATTACAGATAAGGCATTATGACCAAACTCCCTATAAAGGGTCAATTACGCAGTGGAGGGGGAGGGGCTATCAGACTCTGATTATTATTTAGAAAATAACCATAAAAACTGTTATTTACAATTTGCAGTCTGTTCCTGATTACAGGTTATATTATGAAAACTTTAGTGCTATTTTGCTATATTTTTGCTATATACTACGCAGCACTACTTATATATAATGTATAAGTGCAAAGTGCATAACTTGGGACAAAGTTTATAAATTATATACTTAAACCGTCTAGGACAGTGGTTCCCAACCTTTTTAACTCACAGCCCACACAACCAAACACATATGTTTCATGGCCCACTGCAAAAAAATTGAAAAAATTTTTAAATGTATGCAACAAAAATATGTTACATAGCCTAAATCGCGGGTTGTTTTTAAACCAATCAACGACCTGGAATAGTGAGCATAGTAACAGTTTATTATTATTTTTGTTGTTTAATTAATTATGATATTTAATTATTACTACACATTTTTACGTACATTAGCAATATTATTATTTCTATTGATAATAACTGGCGGCCCCCTGCAATACCGTTGCGGCCCACTGGGGGCTGCGCCCACAGTTGAAAACCACTGGTCTAGGAGTTATGATTTACAAGGGTTTTTTGTGTCATCCAAAATCATTCTGAAGGAAATCATTCAGTTCATTAAGTGCATCATCCAGGTATTTGAGGTGCATTTTTCTTTTCTGAATTATTAAAAATATCTAATTATCACACTATTTATACCACAAATCAATCAATCACCTTTATTTATATAGCGCTTTTAACAATACGAATCGAGTCAAACAGTATGAAATAGAAGAATACAGTGATAGTAAATGTATTAGGACAAAATTAAACACTTTTTGTTTAAAATGCAGACTCTGTCTCTGTAATCAAATTGTGGTGTCCGAGTGGCTTTGAAGAGTGCATAAACTTGGCTCTTTTTACTATCCACAACACCCCGGCATCAAGGCAGTGAGTTTTGCACAGACATTTCTTTTCAAGAAGTGCTCAATTCTAGGGTTAATGTCTGCAGTAAAGAGGGTTTAGTAAGATAATGAGTGTGGAAGAGAGAGTGTGATCACATAGAGGGTTAATAAAACTGACCTAGAATGCTGGCCTCATTCCAGCGGGCAACATCCCCAAAGCCACGCCCACAGATGAGAACAGGAGCTCTGAATGACTGTGTCAGCAACACTGAGGTCTCACTCGATCGCTCTCATACACACACACACATACAAAAAAATCCTGTATGTTCTGACTACGCAAGAGAGTTCATTCTTTATCTAACTCTAAAACACATGGTCCAAACTAAAAGAAACTGGACAAACCTGTTCTAGCTTTGATCTATGCTTAAAAGGTCAAAATGTACATTTTAAATGACCGAAAAATCTAATCTGCCCTAATCCTGAAATGGCACAATGACAGTGTATTTTTCATGTCTGTAAAAAATGTGTTTGTGTAAGTAGTCGTAACTCAAGCCCAAACACAATTCAGCATAGCGCTGCATTAAAAACAGCATTAGCCAGCACAAGAGTGCAAGTCAGGCACGGAGAGTGCCACTGCTTGCCTCAGGCGCTTTCAATTCTGTTCACCGAGTCATAAATCCTGCAGGCAGGAGGACAAATGTGCTTCACAAATTTACTCCAGTGTTAAAAATCACCTGATTGGCCGGAATTTGTCAAAACAGCATCCAACACGAGCAGTGTGTCAAAACTCATTAATACACCAGCAGGAGAGAAAAACATTCAAAAGTGAAACCTCAAGAACTGGTTTGGTTCTATTCATCACCAACTAGTTTATGGTTTGTAGACATGAGCCAGAAGTGAACTCTGTGAAGTGAAGTTAGCAGGCGTGTAAATGCAGTCACAAATGCTTGTTTAAACCTGATATGTGCACTTTAGTTACATGGTGGTATTAAGAAAAAACCTAGGTACTTACCACATTATCTTCGAAAGCGTATTGTAATGAAAGTGGTAAACGTATTAAAAGCTTTTTTAGGTGGAGACAAACACCTTTAGTCCTTTTGCGTAAATTAATTGGTCCACATGGTGGCCACAATATCTAAGGGTTTTTTTAAGTTGTAAAAAGAAGAGATAGGAGTAATTTGAGTTCACAAATGTTCACTTAGTAAACTTGATTATAAATGAGTGCTAATGATTTCAATCATTTGTAAATAGAGTGTTCGTGCACACTCTTTCACAGTTAGCATAATCCCCGTCTATGAATTACAGCTACCCAAATTGCATGTCCAGGAACACAGTGCAATATTCTAGTCTACTTTCTCAGACTTGTCTCCAGTATACTGCATAAATGCAAAAGAGGCTAACAATAAATATTCAATGTCCACCAAAGTGTATATGGCCAGCTGAAAAATGTCAGGAGCTCTTGTCTTTTTATCCTCATTACAAATGATCAGAAAAGAGGAAACCAACAACAGGAGGAAGTATTAAACTATTACTACATTACTATACTATATAAAAGTAAAACACAGTAGCATATTTTTATAAGTTTATCAGTAATAATAATAATAAATAAATAAAAAATAAAATACTAGATATTGATGCAGTGTGCTCACACGGAAAACACAGATAATTGCACCGCCACTCCCACCTTTTTCATGCAGTGAATTCAGCGTAACTCTGACTGGATCCAAAGTGCTATTTCCGCCTTGTTTACCCCGACACCCCGTTGATCAAAGGGTAAAAATGACCACTTGTTTGTGCTCTGTGAACACTCGCAGCTCGCAGGGAGAGACCATTGCGCTGCAAAGATGTACCGGAGGACATGCAATCATTGGACGGTAAATCATCATTTGCAAAAGGCAAATATTGCCCTTCAGAGTCAGAATGGGCTAATAACATTTGCAAAACATCCTCATTGTTCATCTTTTTGTTAGTCATTTAAACTGCTTCCGCATCAGTGACACAAGAGCTTACTTGCTTTGCTGTTTAGAATTGAAGTACTACATTTCTGCCATCTGGAGGTAGTGAATACAAATGAGATATTATAAATGTTAGGAAAAGCAGTTTGTTTTATTAAGCATGAGGTCTTGTCGCAATTTTGCAACTTTGGTGCTTAGAGGGTTAACCATTCATAATCTGTGGAGAGATATAGCACTGACACTGCTAATATTTTCTACTGAACCCTAGTGTATTAAATACCTGTATTCAAACGTGCTATAAAATAGCGTACAATACATAAAATGTATAAAATAGCTACATGTTTGGCTAAACGTTCACGTCAAAACTGCAGTAAATTTTAGGCTTTTTTGCTGGGGTTTTCCAGGACCAGGATTAAGAACCACTGCAGTAAGATTAGAAAATAATAAGCATGAACAACTATGGGCACAAAAAAGCCTCTGACAGACATGAACACACAGGCTAGTACAAATCCAAAACCCACTCTGACATTTCAAAGAAATAAAGGGCTGATTAAGCACACGCATTGGCAGCAAGTACAGAGCTCAGTCAAAGTTTGCAAAGCATTGGACATTCCCAAAAATCCGAAACAAAGGAAAACGCATTATTAAGCTTCAGGCAATATTATAGTCCCATTAATATTTTAAACAGGCTGCTAGAACACTTAAAAAATGCCAAAGCAGCACAAAATATAACCTGAAGCTATCAAAACGGAAGCATTAAGTAATTAATCATCACTCAATTATGAAACTGACAAATTAATATAGACAGTAAGAAGTGTACAAACCCGAATCTATTTTAAGTCTTGCTGGAATGTGAGTTCAACTAAAGCCACCACTCAAAATGACTGCAGCAGCCCTGTGTCATGATGCTCAAGCCGTTCCCAGAACCGCTATCAGGCTCTGCCATGATAATTCAAGACAGATAGTTTGTTTACCAGATTGGATGCAGAGGCCTCAGCGAAGGACAGTCCTCTGGGAATGATGAGGATATGATCCTGCTCCTTACTGACACGAACCTATAGTAAAAAAGTATGAAAAAGTTTATGAAAAAGTATTTAACTTTTTTTATAGAAAAAAAACAACAACAAAAAAACAGCTAATCAGCCGTTTTTCCTCTTCTGAGCAAGTTAGCTCAGGGTTTCTACATCTATTCCAACAGGCATCCGGATACTCAAAATGTAGTATTTCTTTATTTAGCACACCTGGTTAAGCTAATCAGCATGAGTGCAGATGCTGGAAATTACAGAATTATGCAGACGAAAAAAAAGCATCTTTGTCCATTAACAACCATTCAATAGACATTTTTAATAAAATTTGATGATGAATGGGAAAGCAGATATCTTTCTCCACGCATTAAACTGGGAGTGTCTGATTAATTTAACCATAATGTTTATTGCCTGCAGGAATGGATTGCAAAATCTTGGATTACACAGTGCAAATAATTCACTTTCATTTCCTTGTTTTACAATACTGACACCAAAAAAGAAATATAATATTTAATCCATGGCAGTGATATTAATGATAGAAAGCTGTGCCTTACTGTAACATAACAGCTTGCGAAGTGGGCCCAACTGAACAGGTCTACTAGTCTATAGAGGCTGGCAAGTTTGCAGCGGATCTGTTTCTCTCCCTTTACCATAGTACTGGACTCCACGCTGAACATGTCGTTTATTGGGGTCACCATGCCCAAACCTGGGAAACAGAGCAACAAAGGACAATTCAAGATAAGGTTTGAACCATTTTATGAGATGGACTTCACTTGAAGATTTATTATACCACTTATGCGCACTATATACTGATATTTCTATACTGCTATCATGGGAAAATGTAAACAAAGTTTAAATCAAATCTAAATCGATACTAATCAAACTCAGGCTAAATAAATCAAGTGCTGTCTTGATTAACTGATAACACCTTGAGAGTGTCCATGAAACACTAATATGCCTGAATCTAATAAAGGGTTTTAGTTAGACTTCATGTAGTTTATACAGCTAAAAACACTGCTATAATCAATTTACCATGGCTTATTTAAAACCTTCAGGGATTTTGGTAAAATAACAGTTAGGAAATCTAATAATAGGTAAGAAACTAAAAATCACAAAAACTTAATTCAGCCATACAAAATATCTAGAATAAAAAAGTCAGCAATTCACATTTATATAATACTCAGACTTTTGGAATGTTTTTTTTATAAAAATCTAGTTAAAAAAAAACTAACAAAAAACATTTTAGAACTAGTTCTAGAGCTCCAGATAATTACACATTCTAGAACTCGCTTGGCTACATACTCCAAAGCTCATTTCAGACCTCCAGTTATTACAAGTATCAGGAAATCATTCTCAAACTCCAGTATCTTTTTCAATCCAGAACTCCACTTGACTAAACATTTTAGAATTTGTTGTTAAACTCTAGTATAACATATTAGAACTTAACTTCATCAACTTAATCTATACACATCCATTCTTGAACTTCATATAATGCCTAAATGTTTCCAGAACTTCACTTTAATAAACATTTCCAAAATTATTCTACAGCTCTAACTGACTAAAGATTCTAGAACTCAACCTTGAACTCCAGTTGACTCAATAACCCAGCACTTTTTTTAGATCGTCATTGCTAAACCCTCCTGATTTTAGATCTAGACGGCAAAACATTCCAGAAACCATTTCAGACCTGAAGTTACATTGTGTAATACATTGCACAAACTCATCCTTGAATTGAAACATTACAAAATGTAGTTTGTACTCCACTGGCTAACCATTCAGGAAATATTCATCTTTGAACTCCAGATGGCTCAACATTTTAAAACTGTTTCCAGAACTAAACATTTTACTAAAATATCATTCTAGAGCTCCAGCTGACTAAACATTCTAGATCTTAATCTTGAAATCCAGGTAACAAATGATCCAGCATGCAAATCTCCACTGACTAAATAAACCAGAATTCAACTTTGAACTCCAGATGGCTAAACATTCAAGTTTCAGAAACCCATCCTTAAATGTCTGCTAATTAAGCATTACAAAATTTATCTAGCACTCCATTGGCTAAACATTCAGGAAACATTCATCCTCAAACTTCAGATGGCTCAACATTTCATAACTCTTTCTAGATCTCCACCGGCTAATTATTTATAATTTATCTCCAGATTGCTAAATATTCCAAATGTGCTTCAAGAACTCCAATTTACTCAACACAGCAGAACTCATTCTAGAGTTACAGTTGATATTTTGTAACCCATCTTTAAGAATTCAGTATACAGGGCATGATTGAGAATTCCTGCTTTCAAAATCTTCACTGAACAGACCTCATACACACACACACACACACACACACACACACACACACACACAAATAAATGGTGTTGACAAATTGAAGAGGGCATTGCCATTTTTATTATCATTTATACCAAAATAATATTTTATAAATTTATTTAGAAATCATTTATAAATCTGATACATACATGTCCTAGATTATGCTCTACATCTGTGCATAGTCTACAGAAACCAATGATCTTTGGACTATGACTCAATGTACAATAAGCACTGAAAGGGGTTCACTGAAGTTCTGCTGATTAGTTCCGCATAGCAGAGTGCAGAAAGAGAACAACATGCACAGAGGGGCTGGATGGGGTGATAAGGGAGGAATAAGTAAGATCAAAGAATGCAAAGGCTTTCCTGAGTCGACTAGTCGTATTTCCTCCCTCAATGTCTGTTTATGGGAATATCTGTCATTTAGCGACCTATATAACTCTGAACAGGTGGAGGAGGCTAGTCTGGGACATCTGAGGACTGGAGGGATGTTGCAATCTGTTTCTACAGATCTACAAGACGGTGATACTCACTGAGGGGGGAGGTGGAGAAGCCGGCGACAGAGCTGGCCATGAAGAAGTCTGCGATCTGCTGCAGAGCAAGCAGTCCTGTGGGGTTGTTCCCCTTGTTCATCTGTTCCTGGATCAGTCCCTCTAGCTCATCCCTAAACGCCTGAAAGAAAAAGAAAACCGAAGATTAGAGATGACTCACGGTAATGAGAGATGGATACAGAGCTGCAATCCTCTTGCATGTTTAAACCTTTACTCAAGTTTTTTCCACTTGTATCTTGACAACTAGTTTATAGGCCTACTCCACTTACTCTGAAGAGCTAGAGGACATGCTCCACTGAAAAACAAGGTAGTAAAGGATAAAAGTGCCATCTTAAAATCAATTTTGGACATACCCAAAGAATTTAAGTCAACTGGAACAGTTCATTTTCAATGTTTAGGGAATGAAACCATCTGTAACTGGTTAAGTAAGCACAGTCTGACACAGTGTCATTCAGCGCACCTGCTCGAAGTCTCAGGCACGGGATGATCAAAGAGTTCCAATGAAAGAATGAATCACAGGATGAACAAAGACTGACAGAGCGCTCAAATTGACACAATACCTGAGTTACAATGAGGTCTCTTTCTTATTGTACAGGGGACTTACAGGCTTGTCTTATTAACAGGTGTAAGTGGATGTGGATCTGGATGTTAACTGAAGCATGTACAACTTCAAAATACACTGCATTTGAGAATGGTGAGATACAAGCATGCAAAGAGTATGCAAAGACATACGCATATCAGAAAAAGGAAGGTAAACTAGCCAAGCAATAGTAAAAGTCTGGACTGATTGGTTTTATGCAAAGTGCAGGTACTGGGATTTTGGCCAATATGTGTGTCCCGTAAAGCACTTTAATTTCCCACCACAAGAGCATCCTAGAATGCACCACAGATGTAGAGAGACTAAAAAGAAACCAATTTCTTTTTATGATTTCCATAGTTACAGTCACCAAGCAACCACAGGGAATTGGGCATGGTGATGTGGCCATCCGTGCCAAGTTCTCTGTGACGTTGTTTGTATCTTTGTGTGTGTGAAGGTCAGTGATATTCGCTGGGGCTTGATTTCCTAATCCAGGGAGAAAAACTATACAGGATTGAAATTAGATTGGCCTTAAGTTTGTTTGGATTCGAATGAGACCCTCATTCATCAAACATACACTGAAAAAAAGAGAACAGAAAAAAGCCATAAAATCATGATGTTAATGCACACATAATACCCCAAATAGTTATGGTAAGGGGTTGTGAATCTAAATTGTAAAAGTGAAGCATATTAACAGCTGTTCTATGACATTTTGCCCAAATTTCAGTGCAGCCTTTAAGGGTCAGTGGTTCAACTATTATTTTATGAACCTACGACAGTGATCCTCAAATCTGGACCTCTAGATCCAGTTTGGCTTTAACCCTAAATCAAACACACCTGAGCATGCTAATCAGTGTCTTTCCGATCATTAGAAAAATCACAGGTAGGTGAGTTTTATCAGGGTTGGAGCTAAACTCTGCAGTGCATTGGACCTCCAGGCTAAGGTTTGTGGCACCCTGACCTACGAGAATACTTTTTGAGCGCAAAGAAAACAAAAATAACAACTACATTCAACAATTATTCCCTTCTGTGTCAGATGCACAAGAAGTATTCTTGTAGCTTTATAAAATTTCAGATGCCACATGGACTATTTCAACAATGTCCTTACTATCTTTCTGGGCCTTGTCAGTGTCAGTTGCTTTGTCGTCTACATAGTCAGAAAACTCCATAGACGAAACACAAGGTTTGAAACAACAAGGTTCAGTAATTAATGACAGAATTTTCATTTTTGGGTGAACTATCCCTTTAATAGTGGGTAATAGTACAACTGATGCATGTCTTGGGCTATTAAATTGAAAATGAATTGAAACCGAAATTGAGAACATCGTACTGATAAAATGTTTCTATGCTGTTATGCAGTTTTTTAATCCTATTAACACTTTCCCCTTAAAAACATACTACCATCGGCACTATATGGACGCTTATGACTGTTGTGCTCATGTGTTCTGCTGTGTCTTGCACATGAGAGGCAGGTTAAAAGAAAATAACTTTTACACGCAGCTCTCATCAATGCCAGATCCAAAAGAGCGGACAAATTCATTTGTGAATGGCCAGTTAAGAGCCTACTTAAACAATCACTGAGATTGCATTTACAATCATTATTTAAAACATTTATTTACAGAAGATGCAAGTTCATTGTAATTGCGATTAATAATTATGATTTTGACACGTTACGCTAATGTTTATACCATTGACTGAATCAACTGCATTTGATATTGTTGCATGAAGCTAAAATAAAAACTAAAAACACTTGTCTAATTGAAAATCCTTTTTTGCTTTTCTATAGTATTAAGCATTGTATTGGTTTATTCATTAAATTAAAACAAAAATCATATAAAAATCTATAATTGGTATTATATTATACTAAAATTGAAACAAATGCACAAATCCTTAAGACAACCTGTAGAAAAACAAAAAAAACATTTTGCAGAATAACATAATATGTAATTGTGGCATCTGTAATTGTGATTACAAAATAGATTAATTGTGCAGCCCTGCTTTTGATAGAAAAAAAAATCTTAAATTGTTTATTTACAGTACAAATATTTATAATAAACTATGAAAAAAAAGAAAAGAAAAAATAATCGAGGTAAAAAGTGTTCAATTAATTAGGGTTTTGATTTTAGGTTGTATCGCCTACTAAATATGTAAATATTTTAGCATACTGCTGTAAAAAGGTGAACTGCATCAAGATGGAAGATTAACTGTGGGAAACATCAAACATGCCACAAAAAAAAAAACAAACCTGCAGCCAACATGCTCTTGTAGGAATACGTCATCCTGAAAACATGGGCTAACATGCCTACACTTGTCACTAGATCAAAGCAGTGTCAATCTAACTTCATAACAAAACAAAACAAAGTAACTACATTAATATCAAACCATAAAACCATATATGTCATAGGGAAAGATGGGAGTTTTCTGAGCTTTGTGACATTGTAATGTGAATTAGTGTCTGTATGGATCAGATGTGGTCAGAGGTTGCTTTAGTAAACCATCCTCCCACAGGCTGCACTTCAAACAAAGCAGAGTCAAAACTGGCCAAAGTATAAAGGTGAGATGGAGATATCCTGGGGCTCTAATTCCCTGTGTGAGTATTAAATTGTGCTTGAATGAGAAGTGGATGCTCGAGACACGGTATGAACGATCCTGCCAGCCTCTCAACATAAAATCGCCTCAAATGTAAATGTCACTACCGACCCAAACCACAGCGCTCTTGGAAAACAGCTATGACGCTAGGAATGGCATGCTTTAATGCTGAAGAGGGAAACAGAGGGGAGTGGGGGAACTTAAAATAACCCAAGGGAGGAAATTCAAAACAAATTCAATTGTGCCATTATAGTTTCATATCATTAGCACGTTGTTTCACCTTCTAAGTAAATATCAGCGCAAAACCGCTCTTTTCCGCTTGCAAGTCAATGTTGATGTTGAGATGTCTTAATTTGCTTTGGTTGTGACAGCACACATGAGGCCTAAGCATAGCAAACTCTGCCCTGCCTATAACAGTCTGACCTTAAACACAGTCTATCGACAGACGTGTATTTAAGCAGCAGTCTTCTGCGCATACACAGAAACCCTGCTGAGGGAAAGGGAGATGAAAGAGAGGCTTGTTGAATCAGCTCTGGTAGTGCAGACGTAAACACTCAGGCCTGTGTGTCGATACACCTGCTGCCTGGCTCGTATTCAAACAAAGTGAAGGAGGAGTGAGAAGAGTGTATAGTTTGTCTCAGAAACACAGAGCTGTCTTAATTTGCTTTGGTTGTGACAGCACACATGATATGCTAAGCATAGCAAACTCTCTGCGGCAAAACTTTCAGCTTTTTTGTTAATTGTCTGTATTTTGAATAGTCTGCGCTGTTGTCTTTATATAAGATGGCTATTACTACATAACTGAGCCACTCATCTATTGGTGTACAATGCACGCACCTTTCGTTTTTGAACCCGGACCCATGTTGGCGAGGCGAGATCCTGTCAAAGAGAAAAGGGCGCGACCGCGCCGGCGTCCGGTGGACTATACCATCTGAGGCGCTTAAGGGACTTCAGACTCCCATCTCAGGTGCTCAGAACTTTTACACCTGCACCATTACACAGAAACATCACCTCCTGGTTCGGGAACAGCACCATGCAGGAGATGAGGGTGGTGCGGTCAGCTGAGCGCATTGTTGAGCTCCCAGTGCTGCAGCACATCTAGAACAAGTGGTGCTGTAACAGGGCCAGAAGATCGTGAAGACCTGCCATCCCAACAATGGACTCTTTTCCTGTTGCTGCCTGGAAAGCTCGTTTCCCTGAAGGCAAACAAAGAGAAGAGGAGGAGCTTCTGAGAAGAGTGCCATTCGGAGTCTCAGAAAACACTCAGCACCTAATCACCGGGACTCTTATGTTCACCCCTCTTTCCCCAGATACTAGCCACTTACAACTGGACAATATTGCACTAGTCACTTTACATTGGACATTCACAAAGCCACTTTACACTTTATATTTTATACTTTATTTTATTTTTTTATTTATTCAAATAGATAATTTTGCACACATTTTTAATTGGATAACACAAATGTGCAATAACAATTGGATAATTGATAATAATTTAAGAAATGTAAAGAATATGAACTCCAGAACAACATTAAGTTCATAAACAAGTCAAAACATCAAGAATTGGTTGAATACCATCACAAATCCTTCTCGAAATTTCTAAAATTCACAAGCATAATTTTCAAACAAATGTCATTGACTTTGCAGGGTCTAAAAATGTAGAAATGCTAGAACTGTTATTATTACAATTTAAAACACATTTATTCTATTTTAATATATTTTAAAATTTCATTGATGATGGTAAATCAGAAATTACATTCCAAACCATTTTTTCCATATTCTATGATGAATTCCGTTTCAAAGAACAGAATTTATATAAAATTTTAACTCTTTGTGACATTATGAACGTCTTCACTGTCACTTTTGACTAATCGAATGTGTCCTTGCTAAAGTACTTGTTTTCACAATGCGTGGGGGTTGGATTTATTTGCTGTGGTAATCGACAGCATGTGACAGATGCCAACCATACAGCTTAACTTGCATTGAACTCTGAACATTACTTTAAACACAGTATGTGTTTGCTGAAATGTCTGCAGGAGTGTAATCTTTGCAGTATGTTCACTGTAATCTCTCTAGTGTGTGTTAACTAATCTGGTGTGTGTGCATTCGATATAATCTCTCTCTACTATAGGTCAGAGGTTCTTCTGCTGGCTGAATTGTGTTTATATACGAGAAGTGGAAGTCTGCGGTGTGCGTGCGATAGGGTGTGGTCTTCCAGCTGGGTTTTGTAGTGCAGCTGTGGTTTTAAGCGCACAATTGAGCTGCAACTCAAAACATTGCACCAAACACATGATTAAGAGACTAATAAACCTACTCATCTGACAAGAATAAACCATAAATCTTTCATTGTCAACAGAGAGGCAGTGCAAGGTGCGACCAGCTGGGTTCGAAACCAACTTTAGATGTTCATGCCAAGTTTTTAAATGTACACTTCATGGCAGTGTAGCATTTACTCAAAACCACATGTCTTGAGACAACCTATAAAATCTATAAGTAAACACTTTTACGCTGAAAGCACATTCTTGCTGATTAAATGAGTGGAAAAGTGGATAAACATCCCTGTACAGTACAATAACTTCATGAAACATTGAAAATAAAAGGATCCAAAGGATCTTTACAGCGATGCCATAGAAGAACCAAAGAAACCAAAAAAGAAGAACCAAAAGAACATTTTAATTTCTTTGGTTAGTACAAATATTTCAAAAACAAAAATTTTTTGTTTTGTGCGTTGAAAAGGTTCCATGGATGTTTAAGGTTCTTCAAGGAACCAACTATTTTTTGTGTGTGCTTTTGTTTTCTTACTGGACTTTGTAGTATCTGCGTGACCCTTTTCTTCTGCTCCATCATGTTGAAGTCTTGTCGCAGGTCGGGTGACATGTTGCGTGCGCGAAGGTATTCAGGGTCGTTTTCGTTGATGCGTTCAAAATAGCCCTCCCTTTTCCCCAGGCTGGGGGGCGGAGGGGTCGTCACCACCCCCTGTCTTGAATCTCCACTCATCTCTACTGTGTTTTCCTGCTGTCTTCACCTAGAGAGAAGTAGAGAGATTTAGCTTAAGTATGCACACATTTATGTTGAAATCATGAAAAATCTCTTTTTTTCATTTTGCACGCTCCTAACAATACATACTGCTTTAAAAAACCTGAGAGGAAGTCTGTGCACTTCATTTGATAGGCAAAACAGCCTCAATCAGTAATGCTCAGAGGATAGACTCCTCATCCCACACAACAAAAGTCAACTGATCAATGCAATACAAAAAAAACTAAAGACAAAAAAAAAAAAAAAAAAAAAAAACAGGCAACCGCACATTAGCTGAACTTGCTTGTCAAGAGTATCCCTATTCACAATGGACTTCATTCTTTGTTCACCCTCGACAAAAAGAAAAGAGTGACTGTCCCACCAACAGTGAAGGGTGGCGTCAGGTCAACCAACAGGAGGGCAGCAATATCCTATAACACTATCAGGTTTAGTTAAGCCTGATTTTTGGTCTCTCTCTCAAAGACACACTATTGTAGAGCATTAGCAATGACAAAGCACTGAATTTCTCCAGATGGTTTACTACCATTGGTTCTTACGATTTTTTTAGGAAATTAAAAGGTGACATATCATGAAAGTCTGAGTTTCTGTTTAATTGCTATAATCGGTTCACCAGTGCATTACTTGAATGCACCGTTTTGTTTAAACGCTCAAAAACAAATATTGCAATTTTATTCCAAACCGTTTACCTTACTGTTTTAGTAACCGTTTTTGACAAACTTGGATTATAACGTAAATAACTGTCTCATGCTACTTATCTGCTTCAGAGAATATGCAATAACCCCCCGAAGGCGTATAGGTTAATTTTACGTGGCAGTATTTACAAATATTTCCAATTCACAAGACATCAAAATAATGGCCATTATCCACCCTATCTACAAAGCTTGGAAGAGCCAGGATATTTATATATAAAAAAAAAAAAACTTGTCTGAAAGAAGTCCCATTTCCATTTGTGGTGAATAAATTTTTAGTTTTGGGTGAACTATTCTTTTAACTATTTAGCTACACAACGGGAAAATATATATATATATATATATATATATATATATATATATATATATATATATATATATATATATATATATATATATATATATGATCAAAGTAACAGCACCTCTTCTGAACAGATGGCATGATTTCAAGAACCATTCATTCATGGGCTGAAGCTAGCATTCGAGGTTACTTCAAATCCTTAAACCTAGATCTTAATAGTGATGCTTTGCAAACTCTAGACATTCAGCCGGGACTGTTGTGCCAGACAATGTCAGGCTTTTCCCAGGCCTCGATAAAAGCTTTCACCTGTACCTCTCTAAGCTTTCACACTCACTCTCTTCTGCAATTTACTCTGGAGGTGCTGGGGATCTTTTCTCTGCTGTACGTTGCTAAGCTGCTCATTCAGGTCAAATGGAACTTAGAAGGATGGTTCAGATTAGACCCACACACACACACACACACACACAAAGAGTGGGCTCAATAAGAGAACCAATAAGTGGCAATACTACACCACACATCTTTAAGCGTGTGAACATGTGCAAGAAATCAAAAACCCTATTAACCTGAAGAAGTATTGCATTCTTGGTTGAAAAGGTCAAAGAAGCACAAACTGACAAACAGAAAGGCTAAAATGGATCAAATAAATCTAATGTGGGAGATTAGGGTACGCTGCTTAAGTTTATTATGCTGTCAAGACAACAAACCTCATGCGTACAAACAAAGTTCACATGTTTCAACTCATGATGCAATGCTCAATCCTAGCGAGTGCTAGCGACAACTGTTGTGCTGACAAATGACGTGAACTCTGACACACCCACCCAGAAAATAAAATACAACACACAGGCTGCCAAGCCTGAAAGACAGAACTATGAACAACTCTAAACAATGACAACAACAACAGGTGGGTTGATATTACCAGACGTGACCCACTGTATTTATCCCTTTAAGATTCAAAAATAAGGTTTAGTCAGCCTTATAGCATTTTTAAAGCTGTTATGACTGCCTTTCATCTACAAATCATCAAGTGAAATGGGCATGATCCTATTTCCTGTAAAATGAAAGTGAAAGAGGAAAAATAGACATTTTGAAAGTAGTACAAAAATTATGTGGAGTTATAGTCCATATAAATTTTAAATTACACTACTATTCAAATGTATGGCATCAGGAAACATAATAAAATAATAGTATCCTTATTAAGTAAAAATGCGTCAAATTGATCAAATTTGATCGTAAAGACATTTCTGATTTTTTCTATTTAAAATAAATGCTGTAATTAGAATACTCCTGAAAAATTTCTTGAATTGCAAATCAGCATATTATGGTGATTTATACAGGATTATGTGACAATGAAGAAGTGATGTTAAAAACTCAGATTTGCATCACAATAAACAAATTGCATTTAATATATATATTTAAATAGAAAACACCATCTGCAGTTTTTAACTATTTTTGAGCAAATAAAATCACTGATATGCATAATAGACTTTTCAAAAACAAAAAAATAAATCTTACCAACCACAAAAATTTGGGACCACTTTTTAAGCTACTTTCGACCATATCATTTTTGCATCACCTAATGATTCAAAACTTGCCACCATCTGTTGAAAAACAACAACAACAACAACAACAAAAATGGAATTAAAATCTGCCAAATGCGAATCTGGATATGACTCTGTACTGGAACAGACGACAAATGTTCCATACATGAAATTAAATATCACTAATTGCTTTATGTAAAGCAGTGTGTTGATCCAGGACGTGTTGTTGATTGTTTCAAACTATCAGGGTGGGTGTACGAGGGAAGGTTTTTTTTTTTTTGTTATTTAAAAGTGTGGGAAATGTGAGGAAAGAAACAGGGAGGATCCTCAGTCCTCACTACAACAGCTGTTCAGTCTCTGAAAACAGGCAATAATGAAGTGCTGTGCAGAATTTCTCTTGCATAGACAGGCTTGCAATAACAGAAAGGACACTAGTTATACAATAGCCATGCAAGACAATAAAAAGCACTACAGGGACACCAGCAGTACAAGTCACAAGATTCACAGTGACTACTGTCAATGGCTCATTGTGTAAAAGCTGCTTCCTCTCACACAGTTTAGATTCAGAGTGACAGTATTTCAATTTCAGATAGCAAACCACCTTCAAATAAGCCGTTCCAACCACTACTTGCCAATCACAGCATCTCTGGCTGAACTTTGTACTTTTAATACACTAACAGACATTGAATTTGGATTTGAAAAACAAACAAAAAAAATAGATGACAAATAACTTTCATATTTGTTACCCTGGACCATAAATCAGTCATAAGTTGCATAGGTATATTAGAAGCAATAGCCATTGTATGGGTCTATGATACATTTTTCTTTTATGTAAAAAAAAAAAAAAGGATATTAAGATTATGGTACATGCAGATATTTAATTAAATGTTCTACAGTACTTCTCTCAAAACTTAACATATGTATTGCTAAGGATTTTATTCGAACAACTTTAAAGTTTTGATTTTAAGTATTATCTTAGCCAAATACAAATACAAACAAACTATACATCAATGAAAAGCTTATTTGTTCAGCTTTCAGATGGTATATAAATCACAATAAAAACCCTCACCCTTATGGCTTGTTTTCTGGTCCAGGGTCACGTAAGTGAGCCCTAAAGTAGCTTTAAATGCACTCTGTATCCTCCCACACCCCCTCATCTTTAGTATGCACAACTATTTCTCTTATCTTTAGCAGCTCTATAAATAGTGCGCGAAAGATTTTTGGGGTCAGATTTCATTTGCGGCACCCAGGGTCTCGCAACCAGAATAAAAAATAACGACTAGGCAAGCGAAACAAAAATAGTAACATTAACGTTGGGTTTTAAATTCACAAGAGATGTGGAAAAAAAAGAGTTTAAGATTATGGGGAAAAAGTGTCGGTTGAAGAAAAAGACGCTCTTTTGAAGCTGCTCAACGCTGTTAAAATTGCATGCAACGATATATGTGATCTGCTTACCCACAAAATTTGGCTATAAACGACAGCTCGTCGTTAAGACATAACACAGAAAACAAAACGGGGTGTTTTTACAGAATTAAAAGACGTTAAACTCACCTGTTTGAGCTAAAATCCAGTGAGCAATAGAGCGCATCTCTTTCATTCCCGCCTCAAGAATCCGAGATTACCTCAATGGATTAAACACGACAAAACAACCCCCAAACTCCACATACATACCACGATTCCACTCAGTAAAGCGCAAAACGCTTCTCTCACACCGCGACACTCCTCTTTCCTCGTAAAAGGGGGCTTTTCGGTTGTAGAGTGATTGTATGTATGTGTGTGTTTTTACGACGATCTGCTTCAGAGTAAGAGAAACTGAAGAGGTCACGTGACCAACTAATCCGCCCCTTCTCTGAGCGAACTAATCCACTCGACCAATCGGAATAAGGGATATCCACTATGCACCGCCCACCCGCGTCCCAGCTAGAAGAATTAAAGGTCAGTGTTTACGATACTGCGTGCATGAGAGCGATATAAACGACTGTATGACACAAATTAACACTGTACCTGAATAACCAAGCAGCCAGCTGAATAACACGAGCAGCCAGCGCATAAAAAAAAAAAAAAAACTAAACTGTGATTCAATACAACCCTGTGAAAAATAGTTCCACTACAAAATCATGGCAAGTGTTCCACTGCATTCAATTATTGTTTTGGGTTTGTTTTGGGTTTAATACAATCGAGGAGCATCTGTAACATGCTGTGGATTAACAGTTTAGACAAAATAAAATATTCTGAACGGATTACAAGAAGAAACATGCAGATTATAATTTTGTAAATTAATTCTTCTATACTAAAGTATTTTAAGATGTAAAATTGTCAGTTAGTTGTCAGAGAAAGTGAAGCTGACGTCATGACGTCACAATGCCAAGAAAGAATGTAATCAATATTTAACTTAAAGGCAAAAACAAAAAAGATATGATGTATGAAGATATGATGTCTTGCCCCATAAATTTATGTAAAGCTAGTAAGCAATTTTAAGCACACTAGGTTCCTGTTAAAATGTTTAATGTTTAACTCTTATGGCTAGGGTTTTGAAAATTATTCAAAGAATATATTGCTCAATACCCTTTTATTGCAATTGCACCTAACATATGACTGTATTCCAAACTAAATTAAATTGACAATATAGAAGTATAAATCAGGACATAAATTATCATTTAAAAACTTGTTATAACAAATTGTAACCAGCCTCTAAAAGCATCCAGCACAAAAAAACAACAACAAAAACAAAAACCAAACAAAACACTGAATAACTATTTCCCACAATCTGCTATTCAGAAGGCTGAAAACACTATATATTCCACACTCACTCTCTGATAAATTACTTGGTCTTCTAGTCCATTTGTTCGAATGTGTCAGCGTTTAACATCCATGACACAATTCCTGACTAGAACACAAGGTTCAGGTTAGCATGGCCTAGTTTGTGTCTGTAGGCAGATGCTATAGTGTATTCACTGCTTACCATGCCTCTTTACATTTTATTAAGAAACATGTTAAAACAAAAATATTGATTATATTACAGTGTGTGTATATATATATTGTGTACTTTTTTGTGTACTTTTATAAGCAGGTAAAACAGGTATCAAAAGAGCAGACGGCCATGTTCCACGCTGATATCACATTCATAAATCTCTCTCTTAAACCTTTCCTGTCCACATAAACACACAGATAAACATAACTCACACATACCTTATCTCAGATTACATCAGGGAAGTAAGGAGCATGCTTGTTATGTACACAGACATCCATCAGTACAGTAAAGCAGGCAAAACAGACATGAATTCAATCCAGGATATCAGAAAATGTACACATCCTATGCAATATAATTGCAGGATTTGGATATGATCAACGATTAAAGCAAACCAATAAGAAGAAGAAAAAAAGAGTGTCAAACCGAGTCAGACAGACTATAAATAAATGGTTTCCATGAAACAGTTCACAAAAAGTCCAGTGGGAGGACAGTCAATCCGATCAACAGCTAGAGGACATGCAGGAATTCCTGTGAGCCAGCAATAGCAAACGGAAAAACTTTGTCTCATGGTTTGGCCTGAAATAAAGCCTCACTTTTATGGAGACTATGCCCTGTTATCGCTCCCTTTCCCACAATTCCCTCTGCTTACTATTTGACTTGAGCAACACCAACAGAACAGGTGTAGATGTTTTGTGTACTTTAGATGTGATGTACTTCCCTGTGGTTTTACGCTAACACATGGCATCTTTGTTTACTCTCTCCCCGATGGTTCTGCTCCACGTTTCCCACAGGTACTAGTGCATTATGTGATGCAAAAATGTTGAAATGCAAACACAAGACCTCATTGCAGCCCTTCAATTACAACCAAGTCATACGGTTCTTCTGCAGATCTTCAGTCCTTGTTTGCATTTGGTGTGAAACCTATTGTTTGCACTGAGAAAAACACAAAAAATTTGCCCACAGTTGTGGCTTTACTCATACACGCATACTGTTGTGATATCAAATCAGGCCATCATTTCTCATGTTTCGTCATAGTGCAGCTCTTTTTGTGTGATCTCTCAGGGACGGTAGAATCATTGTGTTCAGAGGCTAATATTTAACCCACCCTGACTTCTGAACAATGCGTACAGTGTATGTCAAACAACTTTTTCACACAAACACACACACACTTAAATGACACTCTTGCTGAACCTGCACATAAACTTGGATATGAGACAAACTCATTAAATTTGTGATCTTGAGCATTTCAGAAGATCTTGAACACACACACACACACACACTAATTTAAATGTCCAATACAATGTCAGCTGATGTTGATATTTCATTGTTTTTAGGTTGTGTAACCAAAATCCAAGGTTAAGTCAACGTCAACCTTTTTAGTTTTTAATTCTCAACCAAAATGTAATGCCTGTCCAATGTCTGGTCCAAAGTTAACCTGATGTTATACTGATTTGTGATGTCTGCTGAGTTCATTCAGTAATGTTAAGCAGCTTTGATTCAGTGCTGTTTGATGATCGTAATTTTTGCATGGGTTTTTTTTTAACCAGATCGCTTAATTCTGCTTTTTCTGATGTGCAAGTATGTGCCAAGATCCGCCAGGAGGGCAGTCTCACCTGATGGTCATCAACACATTCCACAAGTGTGGGAAGCGTAACAGTCTTGGAAACATGTGCGCAGTAGACAAACAGTTTCTGCTGTATCTTTGTACGTTGTCATTTTTCAGATTCTACACAAGTAACTGATAATTACCATGGAGATGCACAAAAAAAATCTTCTGAATGCAGAACCATGTCAACTTCGTCACAGACAGGCCTAGATATTAAAAACGTGGGCTGGACAAAAGTAACATTACCTTCATATTTTGCCTGAAATCTGACCAGTTCAGTGAGTAAAAAGTGAAATTTCCTGCTAGGTGCACCAACTTTTCCAATAACATTGGATACAGCTTGACAAATACTGTAGTTTTCACTCAGCTCTCCATGAACTCTCCATGATTGTATGCTTTATCTAGAGAAAGATTTCCTCAAGGGAAATGATTTTACCTTGAACTACCTTGAGCCGATTTCCGATTGTTTTAATTCAATCCGAGCCAGAGCATCACAGGATGCAAAAAAGAGAACATAATGGAAAACAGGAATTTCCTTGCACTTTTGAAATAAGAGACTGATGTACAGTGTTGTCATACATTAAAGTTTACAATATAAAGCCCCATTCCTCATCCACCCAGAACATTCATGAAAACTGGCAGAACTAAAAAATCATTTTAAATCATTTTAAAAAAGGCAGCAACACAACAGATAAGTGTAGTATATGGCAAAGTAGTAGTATACGACAGTTAATCCTCTCCTTGAAAACCCAGTACATTTTCATCTTGCTACAGATCTCTTATTAATTATTCTTGGTATCCAATTATACAAAGCCTTTTCTGAAAAAAGCAGTGCCAGTATCAATTTCACACTAATAACCTGTTAGCTCACTTGCTCATTCATGTTTAGGGATTATGTAATGGCTGATGAAAAAGAACATTGCTCTTTTGATCATTATAAACTGTGAAAAAAAGTCTGTAATTCTGAATAATAGTGATAGCAACCATTCACAATACAAAATGTAATCTGCAAAATTTAATTGTGCTGCTTTGATCTTATTTTATTGAAATTAAAGATAATTATCTGATTGTGTTGAGATGGATTTTTATTATAATGTGTGTACATAAGTCTTAGTCAATTATTTTATTATTTAATCAACTCACAGACATTTAGTCTTTCACAGATTATCAGATAGATTACAATTTAACAACCGCAGACTGCACAAACCAAACAAACACCAATAATCACAGTATAACTGATCCATTGAAAACATCCAATAGAACCATCTAGAAACAATTCACCCATGTGTAATAGGCCTTGTTTTGTGATGAAGCTGATAAATAAGCGTATAAAGAGGATGTTTGTATGCTATGTATCACATGGCACTGCTGTGACTCTCCATGTCATGACCACACAAGTTCAAGCCCCTCAAGTCATTTCAGAGGCATAGATTAGATACTGGTGGAGGATATCACATGGGGCTGTCAAACCTGTTCTTAGCAGGAAATCTTGGCTTTAGAGGAATAGAATCACTAACATACACAAAACTTCAATTAGTGGCTAATTAGTTGCAGTCATGCTTGTATTTATACACATTTTAAGTTATAACAGGATTCTCAAGAAAACAATTGCTGTCGTATCATTTCCGCTTGTTCTTTATCAAAATTACAGAGAATTATTAAAAGGAACAGCAAATGTCAAGAGCAATCACAAATGGAATACATCATTTCGTACAAAATCCTGTTACTAACTTCAAGTCTCAGTTCTTTGTTACTTATCTGATAGCAGCATAACCTGATCTGGATAGGTCAGGCTCACAATTTTACTTAGTGAGTGCAGAAACGAAGGGTATGTCAACAACCAACCTTTAGCACAAAATAATACTCACTGTCCCAGTGGAGCCATTTCAACATTTCTGGCAAAGAATGAATATTATAGAGACAAAGGGAACAACAGACTCATTAACATCCGCAGATGCCATTGTTGCAATCTATCCATTGTAGGGTTGATTATGAGTGTGATGATGAGTTCATAAGATGAAGCTGTACTCCTGGCCTTGACCAGGACTAGTCATTGAACAATATTTAAGAGAGAGAAAGAGAAAGAGAAATAGAGAGTGGTGGTGGGTGGGTGGGTGGAGAGAGAGAGAGAGAGAGAGAGAGAGAGAGAGAGAGAGAGAGGAGAATTATGTATTATGTATTACTCCATGAGCCAAAAGAATTTCTCACAAGTTTTGTATGACCACTCCTCCATGCACACACACTTAAAAACATCTGCTGTCCACTCAGTCGAACAATCAGAGGTTTCCAGGGAGACAAACACAAACAGTGGAGATGTATGTTGTGGCCCCACCTCGTGCCCTAAGAGAGCAATCAACCTGGGTAAGTAAGTCCCCTCCTCCCCTTCCTGCAAACTTCACATATGGTTCTCTTTACCATCTTCAAGGGACTCACATATAGAAAACATGATAACATAAACCATGTGTACAAAAAAACTAAGAAGTAATGAAGCAAACGTGCAACTATATAGCATGACCTTTCGGCTTAGTTCTTTGTATGAGACCTCATGTCAAGCCCTTCAATAGATTACAACGGTATTATCTGCCGTCTGCTATGAGTAACCAGGTGAAAATTTTCATAGGCTTCCCAAAGGCGTGAACAAATACATGCTAGGTCATGAACTTGAACTTTGACCCTTTCAGCCACTAGATGAAAGAGTAATTTGTAGAAGGAAGGGGAGAAGGGGAGTTGCGAGATTTCTTTCCTCTGGGTCTCTTTGTTTTTTCAAAGCATTTTAACTGAATGAAGAAATCACAGAGAACTTTCTCCTACGCAGTCACCATGTCATTCTCAGAAATTCCCCCCAGCTGAAGATAAAAAAAAAAGTTTTATTTAGGGGGTCTCATCTGAAAGGCAAGATAGCCTTCTATCTAAAGACCTGTTAAATCTCAGTTCTGCCTGGACTTGTTTTGAATAGTCAAGCTACAAGCAAGTTGAGATGCAAAGGTTGTTGGTGCAGCAATGGTTGGTACTGCTTAGCTTAGTTTCTGGCCTATTAATGTAGGTAGTGTATCTTGGTATGGACTGAAGACTGGATTTGTTCTTTGAAGGTTGTTTTAGTAAAATAAATAAATAAAAAAGTGTCTCAAGCAAAGCCAAAGCCTGCAATAATTAAGGGCAGGAAATCCCAGTGGAACAGGCAAGATGTGTGACTCAAAAGTTTAGGGACTGGAGAATATGGCTGCATGTTGCAAAAAAAGCTAATTAATTTGTGGGGGAAAATTGAAAAAAACAAAACAAAACAGTTTTTCTCAATATTCAAGGTCAGAATTGATCTCTTTATGATGAAAGGAAAGTGTGGTTGAATATTGGCTTGGATGATAATGTATTAATTGTTAATGAGCTTTTAACTAGCACTGAAAGCTGTAAGGCTGACAATCTGGCATGTTTGTAATAGAAGACAGTTTAGTTGGAGGAAGTGAATCAAATCCCCACTGAGGTGGTTATTTCATTATTTTTCTGAGAGAACTGTGGATGCCCCACTGTGTATTAATGCTAAACACCCATCAGCAGGGGTTTGGAAAATTCCGGAGCCCCTGTGAAGGGAGCAGAAGGTCAGCTCCAAGCTGAACCAGCCGTAAAGGCCAAGATGGAGACCCATAGATGTCCACTCACCCAGCAGCAGGAGCCATCACTTCCCCTGCCAAATCCATTTATACAGCACCACCTCCTGCCGAAACACCATTCAGCTAGCAACACTGTTCAAGTCTAGCTCTTCCCAAACAGATATAAGCTTTATTGCTTTGCTCATTCAAGGGAATACAGGACCTGTCACTAGATTTGCTGCAGAACTTTGGAAGAAGAACGGCACAGCTAAGTAGAGTAGGGACAAGAACACTTTCTATTTCTTATGGAATTGGCCACTAATGGCTGTGTGGTGATGGGTCTCTGCAGATAGAACAAAGCATATCAAGATAAGTAAAGTGACAGAAAGCAAGGAGCCAAACTTCCTGACAGACAAAGGGATCCTGCAGGGTTACAGGCATCCAGCCAGAGTCCACAACTGTCTACTGGGATGATATGCAAAGAGACTGAAGCATGAGTAATATATGACTCATAACCAAAAGTAGATCCTAAACTCACAAGTTGACTATCAGCTCAGTCTAGAATTCTAGAATATTAAGGAAAACATTTCAACAACATCCAAGTCCAAACACAGTTATATCCAACATAAAATAAACTTGAATCGTCACGTTTCCCACAAACCTGGAATACGGTCCATAAAAATGGTGCAGTCTGATGCAGTCTACTCATTAGGACTGTAGACGAGAGAGCCTATTCTAAAAAACTTCATACTGGATACTGTAATTTTTACCAGCAACCTTGCCCACAAGTATGGAAAACTTGTTCCTGAAGAAGAGTCTTGACAATGAACCACCAATGGACACAGCTGTCAAAGTCAGGGTTGTTGAGCCGGTCAGTGCCTTTTCAATGGAGTAGTTTGCGCTCAGTCATATGAGTTGTATCCCTCCTAGCGTGTTGATTTAAGAGTAAAGGTCACTCCTTCCAGCTGTTTCCTTTCACACCCCATGGAATGAAGAAGTAATGGATGAGTATAGAACATTTTGGAAGGAAGGGACTGACTGCTCCACGGGTTCTCTGTAACCGTAAACATGTACATGTGAGGCAATACAGGAGAGTCATTTTTAGTAACAAAGTAAGGATGTGACCTATAAAAGGTAAGTTTTTAGAACTACATATATCAAAGTCTATAAAATAGCTTAATATCTTACACCCATGATAGTGTTAAGGTGATCCAGACTGGTTGTAAAATGTTTCCTCTTTGCAAAGTTGCCCATCACAAATTACTCACCTTGACCAAGCCAATTCAAGCATATCTCCTCATAAATGGTCCTGAGTGTGGATCCCACATGTCTCAAAGGCCAAGAGACTACAATATAATCCTATGCTAAGGAAATGTGTTCTAAATGTTGAATCTAGCCAAGGCAAATCAACCAGCTCTCCTCAACAGGCCATTTCAGTCTGGGTTTAAGTCACAAGACAATGTGTCAAAAAATGTCAGCTTCAATGTACACAAAGGACTGAAGCGAGGGAGGAACAATGAAGCAGAGACATCATACTTTAGATGCTGTAATGCACAATTTTTTCCGTAAAGTACGCAGTGATACCACACACAAGATCAGAAGACAGAATATGAGACAAGGAGTGTGAGCACAGCAAGATTTTTTAAATGTGAGGCAACATAATGTCTGAATTTATTGGTCACTGGTAAACCAATAAAAACCTTCCAGACTGTCTCACTTCTCAGCAGTGACCAATGGGGAGAATATCACTTTCATACACCCGCTATGATCTCAGTTTCTCTTTTATTTCTCTTCTTCTCTGTTTAAAGCATCATCTCTCTCACTTCTGAGAAGTGTATGGATTGAGTGAGCTCAGAACTGGAAGATGAAGATATTTTCATAATTTTTTTTCTTTTTGTCCCTGAAATGGATTTACAACATATATAAGGAGGTATTAAACACTACACTGTGTCCATTATAGTAGAAAGAGGTTTGGTGATAGTCAGTGGAAAGATCTTTTAAGGATAGCCTGCATAAATGTAATTTTCACTAATCACTGATATCATCAGACTTTGAAGTAAAGGTCCTTGCACAAGGAGTATTACATTTTTGTATAAGTTTTTTCAGGTTTTTCACATTCGTCATCCTTTCCTTGCTTGATACATGGGGAAAATGAAATGGATGTGAAAATGCAGGAAATAGAACATAGTCTTTTACTACTACTACTACTACTACTACTACTACTACTACTACTACTACTACTACACTTTAAATGCAATATTTGTAGTTGCTGGCAAGTATAAAACAACATATGTTGATTTTATACTTGCTAGATAAGTTGCTGTTAAATTCCTTTTCTTTTTTCCTCCCTGTTCTTGGTACAGAAAGAATATTGGACTAGGACATTCTTGCATAGTCTTGTTATCCTTTGTTTTCTTTGCCCCTGCTCTCTTCATCCTATTCCTCACTGCTGCCATCCCTCCACCCATCCAACCAGTACTAATGCCTCTCTCCTTCCACCTCACTGACTCCCAGCACTCGTTTGTCTTTGCGCTTTGTTTGGTGGAGTGAAGAGGGTGGAGGGATCCAGGCCCCCTCAGAGAGCCTCTCTCTGTCTCCAATGACAGACAGTGCAATACTCTCCCTGCCCCACCCACATATGGAAAAATAAACAAGGGTCCACATGTAGCCACAGAATGTTAATAGCTTCCATAACTCTGCTCTCCACCTGCCAAAATGTAAGGAAGTCCATAATACAGATCCTGACGTATTGCATTATACACCATAAATCTCTAGAGTCAACAACTACCAAGAATCTTCATTCATAGAATCCTGAAGCAAACTGAGGTTGACTTTTTAGAAATCAGTTTTAGTGGCAGCTTCAATAATCTGAAAAGAGTTTGAAACTTTTGCAGTTCTATTTGATGTCATCAGTGGACCAGAAATAGCATATTTTACATTGAATTGTCACACAGTTTTAGATGCAATAAAGGTCTGAATCATTTCTAGAGTTTTAGCCTAAAAGTCTTATAAAGAAATCAGGACCACTTGGTCGTCTGCGGCCTGGAACCCAACCAAGCAACACTACTGTTGTGTTTATTTCATAAACTAGGCTATTTACTCACAGAATGTCAGATGGCTCCTGCAGTGAGGTCTGGCCTCAAAACAATCTCCATGAGCTCCTTCACTGGGGCTCTCTTGGACACTGGGTGGTCCAGAAGACTCAATATTGAGTTTGTGAAGTTGTGTTCTTTTTCTTTTATGACTTCAGGGTATAAGAGCTCTTCATGAGCCTGAGGGCACATTACATTGGAATTTTAAATGGCTGCTTCTAGGGTTTGCATGATTACTCAGTTTTACCACTTAACTAGTTTTCTACATTTTTTCATAACCAATTTGTTTATATATAGGATGTCCAACGTAAATCAAGTAATGAGTTGTATTTTCTCTTTTTCATCTGGTCAAAATTCACAGCAGGATATGCAAATTAGTTTTAGTTTTTTTTTGGCCAGACTGCTTACAAGCTGAATGTACCTTTTTGCATAATTCCTCTTTAGCACTCTTTTAAAACCTTTTAGCTTTCCACCATGTTTTCTCATAAAAAAAATAATACTCTGCATGCTTTGCGATAAAGAGACTGTTATTTAAACTCTGCTTAATGCTAGATCATATTTATCTTGAGTTCTTTTCAAATCAAATATGGTTTTAAATGATAATTGGCTAATTCTTTTATAGAATAAAATGCAAAGGCTATTTAACTACAACCTTTTAGCACAAAACACTGTAAATTTTGAACAATCACATGAGTTTGACACAGTTTGTGGAGAGCAGAAGAACAAATCAGTACAATCACAACCTGGTGCTTTGATGAAAATTCTGTCCATCTATCCTGATCTTGTTTTCTATGATGCTCCACAGAGGAACACCCAAATTCATGCTGGGTAAATGTTTAGTTTTCCAAAAACTCTGTTGTTTTCCCTTCTCGCCTGTTCCAGCTGCAAAGGAAATGACAATGCTCTATAAAAACAACAACCGGTCAATTCATAACCTCCACATCTCTCTGTCTCTCTACAGCTGCTACATCTTGAGTATGGGGTGTTTCCTCAACTGTGACTCCTGACCTTTAAATCTGATGTGTAATAATATAATGAAAAAATATTAGTAACAAATGCTAACATGGGTCAGATGATTGTTTCAGGAAAACTTTCAGGCTTTTTGAAGAAAAAACTGAGACTATGACTATGACTAAAAGCAGGATTATGGTTTGAGTGAATAAAAGTCTGGATACAAAAAGATGGAGATTAGAAGAGTTACTCCAAGTAAAGTGTGTGTTAACAGGATCTGAGCAAGTCAGCAATTTGTCTTGGGTCACTCTGGAAAACACACAAGTCAGTAAGTGTGTGTGAGATAATTACTGTACAGACACACATACATTCTGGCAAATATTTATAAACTGATAATACCTTATGTCAAAGTGCAATATAATGCGCAATATAATGAAAATACAAATCACTGACATAAAAAGTGTTACTGAAAATGAAAAAGTAGAACTGGGTCTTGGTTCAGTCCACTGGTTGTTGATTGGATGTACAAAGTGTTAAATATGAGCTTGTGGTTGATGTTAAAAAAAAAAAAAGTGTTTAGTTTTTAATATCCAATTAAAGTCATGTTTCTTTTAAAGTGTATGATGTTTCTAAAAAACACAGAAGATGGTGGGGAGGTGGGTTTGACGGGATACAGGATAGGGAATGTTGTGGTTTCTGGATAACAATGGATATTCCATTTCCCTCCCTGAAGACTTCAACCGGCTACAGAGGCCCAAAGCTCAGCTTAAAAACTTTGTCAGGACTTCATCCCTTCAATCTCCCTCCCTCTTTCTCTGCCTGTTTTCTCGCGCCTTCGTACTGACTTTCCTTCTGCACTCTCACAATTCTCTCTGTCTGTCCCCCTGTGGCAATGGTTCACATGCCTTATGTGTGGCCTCATGGCCTGACATTTCCTGTCCCTTTCTTCTGTCAACACAGTCACAGGGCTGGTTGATATGTCATGAAAACCTTTACATGGATTTGGAACCCTCAAATAGGCCACAAAGTTTCAGGATTTGGGGGTTTCCAATGTGGCAATAAGAAGCTTGAGTTACGTAGTATATATCTAATCGTTTTTTTTTCTGACTTTGAGTGGCTTTTTTAGTTCATAAATTGAAAGTACAAAATTAAATATTGCTTTGGACTCTGCTGACTTCATTGCAACAGTAAAAGCATTCTTCAAAATGACTTATTTTGGGTTCATTTGGAAACACTGAACAGATCTATTTGTGCCTTAGCTTAAATCCGCAATCTCCTATGAAGATCAGTGAAGCAGACCAGATGTGGTTTTCTATCTGTAAAGAATCGTTCCCTGGATGTGTCACAATATCACTGTCAGCACAGAATCAGACCTGGCATTCTGTGTCAGATAGCAAATCTGGAAGGAAATGAGTTTTTGAGGGGTTGAACGAAGGAATGCGTGGCGTGATAGTGAGACAGGTTGAGAGGGAGTTGGATCAGATCCTCATGCATAACGAAAGTGTCAGTCACTGTGTTTTTTTCTTGACATCTTAGATTAAATACAATATTGAAAATGCAGGACAATATGGACAGCATATGGATATTTGGCTATAAGGATACATGTATCTATATGCATGCCAACATGCTACCGATATATAGGTTATCAGAGGTTTTTACGTTCATCGGTACTGGCTGTTATTGTGTATTCATTGTTCATTCTAATTTCCCCATATTTTCTTTCTAAATTTTCTATCTCTGCCATTATTTAACAATTATTTTAACATTTGTAAAATTCATGCAAACAAAAATTTTGTATGAATATTTGCATGTTTTAAAATTAAATATTTTTTCATATTTGAATGTTTTGATGCTTTAATTTACATTAAAAATAACTTTAATTTTTTTTAACATTTTATTATTAATTTATGTAGACAAAAGACTACAGAATTTAATTATCAGCATCTTTTTCGCTTATTGGTTGCATGAAGCTATCGGCTTATTGTATGGGTCAGAATTATTATATTAAGATTAAAAACTAAAACATTTGTAAGAAGGCTGCATTACATAGTTCTATAGACATAAGTAAATAAGTATACAACTGTATATTGCTACAAGGAAATGGTGATTAACTCCTGCATCACCATAGTCCTTCAAATTAGCTACAAGTGAAACCAGACACACATATGCATATCCTCATGGGTCAATCCCTCTTCCTGCAAATCAGGCTCTGCCATCCTAAATCAAGCTGAATTTGGCCTGATGACACAAAAAATAACTTCAGCATGTTCACAAACTCTTTCTGTGAAAAAACTTTTTTCTTTGATTGTTGCAAGCATGTCACATCTACATCACTGCTGAAGAATGCTGTGAGTCCCGGTCCGTGAGCTCAGGCCCAGCCCAAATCCATTTGGTTCAGTTTATCATGGAGCCTGACTCCACATTACTCAATCGGTCTCACACAAACACCATTAGTCCACACACTCTGGGGGCTACAGGTTGCCAAGATACATACATACACAGTTGCACAGACACACATCCATATGTTACTTGCAAACCTGCAAATACAGAGGGAGAGGGAGGTTTCCTGTTGTAAGTAAAGTTAGAATGATTAAATGACTAAAAAGACAGCAGAGACTGAATGAAGGGAATGTTACATAATAGTATTTGCACTCATGCATGCCTCTTACCATCAGTCACGTGACATCTGTCCAGAATTGTGAAGTGTCTGGTCACACTAGTATGAATGTTTTTAATATTATTTATTTTGTACATCACAGTTGTGAGCCATAATTGGATCCCATTTGCTGCAAGATGGGAATAGAGAGGGACAATCTTTTGTGAAAATGATCTGTAATCCCAAAAAACAACCTATGTATATATGCAATAAATATTTTGAGGCAAAAATAAGGCAATATTTGAGTGGTGTTGAAAAAAAATCACAGTGCTACAGAGATGTTCTATTACATAACATATCATTTATAGCCCTTAGTGCCAGTATGAGTTTCACATCCTAGTTTAGTTTAAAAGTAATAATGTAAAGTAATTTACTGCAAGTGTTGAAACCATAGGCAATTGGACACTCTAACTTTGGTGAAACGCAAAATTTCTCTTGAAGCTCAGTTTTTAAATCTCTTGGGACAGCGGTCAGGAATTTTAGTAATGGGGAAAGCGTCACTCATGCAAAAATCTGGGGGATTCTGAGATGTGTGGGTGGAGCTTGTGAAGTTGAGTGATAGCATCTTTTTACACTGTAAACGGGATAAAAGAATGATTTACGTTTGGCCCAAGGACTCAGGAATAAGCTTTTCTGGTTTACCAGTGTTTAACATGACTGTCATCATATAGGGCAAAACTTGCTCATAATTACACATCATAACATAATTTTAATCTTTTCAGCTCAAGCTTAGGACAGCAAAAACTATTAATTTACTGTGACAAGACAAATATGTGTGAACTGCAATTTTGTATGTTCCTATTTCAACAACAAAAACACTCTTACATAAATTATGAATCTGAAAACAGTAAATACTACATGATAACAGAAAAAAATAACAATGACTAACTTGTGATATGTTTTTGGAATACTAGGAGTAAAATGTCCTAATCATTGGATAGAGATCACAATGGTTAGAAATGGTTATCTGTGATGGCACTAATTGCAAAAACAAAAAGCAAAAAAAAAAAAAAAAAAAGAAGCCCTAAGTTTGGAGCAAAACTTTCTACTTCAGTGCCATGGAAAAAGAAATCATATTTTACCATATTTAATTAAATAAAAAGACAATGTAACTCTAAAAAAACATCTTTCTATTGAGTTGTTCTAGTTGCATGCATGCAAAACAAACACACAAATCCAACCAACATAGTTTAATTTCTAAACTTTGAATCAGTTCTTTTTACAAATTCAAACACATACAGCACATGCCTTGTAGTAAAAAAAATACCAGAACAACTAGCTCTTATGAATCGGTTATTTTTAGTGACTCAAAACCGAACAGTGTAATCCAAATTCTCTAACAAATTATTCTTATGAACCATTTTTACGTGACTTAGAATTCATACAGCACTGCCAGAGTAGTGAATTAGTGTAGTCCAAAAATCACAAAATGAATGACACATAGGAACTGATTCTATTTAGTGACTCAAAAACATACAGCACAACCAGTGCAGTCCCAAAACAATTCCCAAAACAAACGACTCTTACAAAAAGGTTCTTTTAATGAATACTTCACAAAAAGATTGGTTTACTAGTTTATATAGTTCTCTCTTTAGCAAAAAGAATATATTTCGTCATTATTATAACCAAATGAATCCAAATCCAGAATTTGGAATCAGGAACAAATCAGGAAACCTGTATCAAAACTCAGCTTGACAATTCAGGATAAAAAAATTGATTCTCTCCCTTTCAAACAAAGGACATGAGGTTTATACAGAGGACAGCAGCAATCATGTGGACTGCTGTGGTTTTCACATCATTTCATCTATGAACGGAAAGCATTCATCTGGAAACACAAAGTATAATACGCCAAAGGGCCTGCAAGCAACCTGCTTTTATGCCCACTTAAGATCACGTTGGTAAACAGAAATGTGAAATATGAAATACAAACATGCCTGCTGACTGCTGTACTCAAATCCTAGCATGCTGCCCTTCAGGCAAAGAGTGTTAGGAGATGACAAGGCAGGGCTCTGTTTCAGCATCAGTTTACATCAAACACACTTTTGCACCTTCGCTTAGCAATGCACACACAAAATGTAAGTCCTTAGGCAAAATGGCTTTTTTCACTATTAAACTGAAGCGCATTGTCGACACCCTGACCTACACAAAGACATATCTGTCAAGATTTTTCCATGTGGACTGCTTAGGAAAAGACTGGACTGCTTTGCTGAAGCAAGTTCATCTGACTTTGATTCAGAGCTGGATATGGACCCCAAGGTGGCTGCCTTGTCCGCTACTGATTTATTTATTTGTCCAACTGCAATATGACAGCTCTGAGAATTTAGTTTGGGTTCAACAATACTATACAAAATAGACTCAGCTCCACAGCCGGGGTTCAGGAGTTCACATGTACGCCAATTTTTTAAGGAATAGGTCACCCAATAATTAATTTTTAGACTGCCCAAAAGGAGACTAGGAAAAAAAAAATATTTCAAAATTTCAAAAAGTATTTTTGATATTTTGACACAAAATTTAAACACAAATTTCTTTTGTGAACCAATGCTAATTTCTCTGGGAAATGCAAACAAATTTAAATTTTTACAGAAATTTAAACAAATTTAAACAGATCTATTAGTTATTGCAAAGAATTCACATTTAGATATTTTTTTCTTTACATGCTCTATATGTTTAGACCAATATAGGGGTGAGAAAATAGAATTTTCATCTTTGAATGAGGTTTCCCTTTAATTCTTTAAGTAAATTGGTGCAGAAATGCAGACTTATCAGGACAGTGGTGCTTGGCAAGGAGAATCTTGCATTTAATTTGAACCAAAGCTGCAATGCAAAGGAATGTCTCTAAAAAATGCAAAGGAGATAACAGCACACTAACCTCAGTAGAGAAGAAAAATTCACCTGCTTGTGTTCCAGAACTTCTTGTTTTTAAAGTCTAGTGTCTCCTCAAACTCAGTGTGCAAATTTTCAGCGTTCTTGCATCGGCTCTCCAGTCTCCATAGGAAAAAGATATCATACTACTGTACTTATCTTCACGGTTAGGAGTGGCTGATAGATAGAGGTAGATACAAAGAAAGGGAAAGATATACACACACACATAGGGAGGGGTCTCTGATTAAAATTCTCCTGTCACAGCCGGCTGACATTTGTTCATTTGCTTTTTTTTCACTCCGATTCTGCCTCTTTTTGGTCTTCTGGCAGTGTTTTCTGGAACTGAAGGGAGGTGCAGGAGGCAAAATGAAAAACTAGCTGGATAAGAAAAAAGCTAACCCCCTCCTCTCCTCTTCCCCTCTTTTCACTCTTCTCTTCTCACTTTCTTCAGATGTGGTATTCATTGGTCTCTGAAGGGTTACCCAGTCTGAACAATGCCCAGCATCAGACCGCAACAAAGCTGAAGCAGCTTTCAAAAGGTCTTACAAGCTAACGCGGCCTTCAAAGCTGAAATACTGCCAACAGTTTCCTTTGTAGATCCATGATCAGAAATGGAGAGCTAGCATGGAGAGAGATAAACCTGATTCTGTATGAAATATAAAACCAAAAAATTAAGTCAGCATTTTAAATTCAGAAAATAATCAACTGAGATTAATTTATATTTAGATATTAAAGGATTTAAGCATTTTTTTAAACTTCCAGACACGACCAGATTGCCCACAAGGCTCACATTTGGCTATTTAGAATGAATAATTGTCCAGTTTTCACCTTATTTCAGTTCAGTATGGATGCACTGATATTTAAATTCAGTTCAATACTGAAAACATAATTATGCCAGATAACCGAAAAATGGACAGCAATAATATTTTACTACTATTTTTCTAAATAAATTGCTAATGAAATCTAACTAATGATATCATCAAAAATAAATATTTGTTTTGGGATTACATTAAATAGTGTTCAATTATTTGTTTATTATTACTTGTTATAATATTATTAGTTTATTGTTTTTTTTTAGAACAACTTTTAGTTAGCATTACATGATGGTAAAGGACATTTATGTATCAGTAGGTGAAATGGACATGAACTATTAAAAATTCAATAAAAAATGATACGACAAATAGAAAAACCCTCAGCCGATAACCAATATATTGTGCATGACTGATTTGATAGCCTACAAATGGTGTTTTAATATGTTTTGACTAAATATTTTGTAAACTAAGCTTTAATTACATCTTATTTGTGGTATATTTAGGAATCTTTTCAACTTTA
Organism: Puntigrus tetrazona; assembly: GCF_018831695.1. Classification (NCBI taxonomy): domain Eukaryota; kingdom Metazoa; phylum Chordata; class Actinopteri; order Cypriniformes; family Cyprinidae; genus Puntigrus; species Puntigrus tetrazona. The sequence goes on along the minus strand of NW_025048504.1, from coordinate 186,357 downwards.
GTAAATATTGATTGGTGTTTTGGGAAAAATATTCAGGCAATGAAGGATGAAGAGAGAATGACAGCTGCGGTTCAAAAACCCCACTCTTGCATTCTCCATAAATTCACCTCCATTAAATTTCAACTCAACACATTTTTCTCACAAGGTTCACATGTTAAAGTTGGTTAACGTCTCACATGTGAGAGCTGACAATAAAAATGCCACAACTTTATGACTGCAGTGTTGGTGGTGATTGTAAAGGAGCTGATAAGTTCTGTTGAGCCAGTTTCTCCTGCAACATTTTTGAAAGAATCTTCAAAATGTTTCCTGAACAAAAAGTTGGGCTCTCAATTGGTCGTATCATTTTTATGTGTTTTTAGTTTTGTTGAATGAATGTCCAAGGGTCAATTTGTTAACTAAAGAGGCACAAAGAAGCACAGTGTGTGTGACACCAAATTAGCATCTGAATAAATTGGCCTATAGAGCATTTACTTAATATTCTTCTGAGTAAGTCATCAGTAAAAGTGTGTCTAGTTTGTCTCAAAAGCTTCTGTTGGAATCTCCATACCAAGTGTTGTAAAAGTAAACAAAATTGTAAACACAAAAAAAGGCCAGCCTAATACATGCAATGCATCCACATAGAACTTGTTCATCCTGTGGTTCCTGATGTATTTTTAATTGCTGAGCTCTTCTAGGGAGTGCTGACCAAAGGAGAACAACAGTTATGGGAGGATAAAGTATGACTGTGTACTGTTTACCACAGAAAACCCAAATGAAAGCCTTAAGCTGGGCCTCTGCAAATGTGGGTCTCTCAGGGGATGTTAAAAATCAATATGCAACCAATTATTCATGTAGGAGGGAAAGCCTCCTGCAGTCCAAAAGCTGACAAGAAGCTGGAAGCTGCAAGCCACATTCTGCTAATGTATAGTTGAGAGCTACGCAACAGTATTTCTGTGATTTTTGAATAGTTAAAGCTTCACAATCAGTGTCGATGAGTGACAAAGGCCCTTGGGGGCCCCTAGCATATTTTCATATTTTTGTGCAACAGAACCTTAAACATTTAAAGGGGGACTCTTAATTTGGGACTGTGAAAAGAATGTAGGGCCCTTGCCATTTCATTTCAGCAGTGGTGGGTTCTTTTGATTTGAATCAGAGTACATAATGTAGAGCCTAAAGGTTCATTGGGGCATAATACAATATTTTACCATAATACCACAAACAAATGAAGGTGGACTCTTGATTTGGAGTACAAAATCCAAATGTGAAGCCCCTGCCGTATCATTTCACTAGTATACCATAGACATATGGTGGTAGGCTATTTTGATTTGAAGCAGGGTACAGAACCTAAATCTAGTGCCTCATAGGTGCTTGAGGTACTTTACCATTTACCATTCTTTTTTTTTCCACTAGAAAACCATTTTAAGGTTGGCACTTTGATTTTGGGCAGCATTTTTATCTGAGGCCTCAGAGGTCCTTGTCATTTCTTTGCATCAGAATATTAAAGATAGAATTAAAGATAGAAATCACAATGCTAAGATTTCACTTAACTTTAACTCAAAAAGCTAAATGTGTAAGATTTTAAATTTTACTGAAATCTTTTCATGATTAAAAATAAATTGAAGTATGTATGTCAAATTCATCTGTGACCATCAGGGAACTAACTAATTTATCAGCCAAGACAGCCCTACAACATCCAGAGACCTGAAGTACTCCGGACGGATCTCGTCCACCCCTGGTGCCTTGCCACCGAGGAGCTTCTCAACAACCTCAGTGACCTCAGCCAGGGTGATGGTCGAGTCCCCCCCTGGGTCTCCATCAGCCCCTCCGAGGATCGCCACCATAACGCGGTGGAGGGGTTTGAGTGCCTGAATGACCCTAGGAGCTAGGTTGTCTGGGGCTATATGCTCCTGGTCGGGTCTCCCAATGCAAACAGGTCCTAGGTGACAAGCCAGACAAAGAGCGGTTCACCTCACCCCTTATGGAGAAAAACCATAATGGAGTCGCGACGTCACCCGGTATGTAGCAGCCAGGGCCCCGCTATGGAGTGAAGAGAGGGGCGGAACTGTCAACTGATCACCACCTGGTGGTGAATTGGATCTGTTGGCGGGGGAGGAGGCCAGACAGACTTGGCAGGCCCAAACGCACTGTGAGGGTCTGTTGGGAACGTTTGGCAGAGACCCCTGTCAGGGAGATCTTCAACTCCCGCCTCCGGCAGAGCTTTGACCGGATCCCGAGGGAGGCTAGAGACATTGAGTCCGAGTGGACTATGTTCTCTACCTCTTTGGTCGACACAGCCGTCCGGAGCTGTGGCCATAAAGTTGTCAGGGGTTGGCAGTGGCCTGTTGTGTTTGTCTTGTGTTTTGTTGTCCTGGAGCACATGGCCTTTGTTTTGACAGATTGCCATGTGCTTTGCTATTAACTCCTCCCCTCTTGTTAACCCTAATTATTTCACACTCCTGCACCCCATTTCGGTCAATTATCCTCCCTACTTAATCTCCTTGTGTTTTCTGTCCTTTGTCAGTCCGTTGTCTGATGTTGGTACATTCTGACTCTGAACCTCAGTTTGGTAGTTTGATCAAGTTTTTGTTTGTCCAGTCTTAGTCCTGTTTTCAGTCTAGTTAGTACCGTTTTTGCCTTGTCTTTTGTTTGTTAGTTTCTCGTTTTCCCCTTTTCTGGCCCCATCTCCCCAGCTCATCTTTTCCCCGGCTCAGGACTCTCCTCTCACGGACGGCCTTCGGTGCCAGTACCTGTCTCGGTCCTCTAGTGGGCGGATGCTGGACGTGGCTACAGCTTGAGGCTCCCCAGTTACTGCTTTGACTGGCCACCTTTTCCCGCCCCACTGGTTGGGTCTGGTTCACCCTTCGTCCCATCCTTCACCTCCTCTACAGCTGGGATTGTGGCTGAAGACGACTACCAGTGATTTCACCCTTTTTGGACTATTACGTGATAACCCTTGTTTGTCAAATAAACTAATCCTTCTTCTGCAATTGGGTCTGCTCGTCTGTCCTGACAGTACGGACTGACCAACATGGACCCAGCGGAAGAGGACTATGTCTGTACCACTCTGGCCCACCAGGGGGCTATGATTGGTTGTCATGCTGGTCAGATCTCAACTACCTCTCAGGAGGTTGATTCCCTCACCTCTCAAGTGGCCAAATTAAGCGGCCGGGTTCAAGATCTTCAGCAGGAGATACGATTCTCATCCCACATTCGCCCCAAGCCTGAGCCACATGCCAACAATCCAATCCTTATGACGGGGACTCGAACTCTTGCCAAGCCTTTCTGTCCCAATGTTCTCTGGTGTTTGCACTTCAGCCAGGTCGTTATGCCTCTGAACAAACTAAGGTGGCTTACGTCATCACTCTTCTCACCGGCAAGGCTCGAGCGTGGGGGACAGCCGTGGGGGATGCTCAGTCACCGATATGCTCCAGTTTTGTTAATTTCAGCACTGAGATGAAGAAGTTGTTTGACCGCTCCGTCAGGGGAGATGAGGCGGCTGCTAAGCTTGTTCGACTCCGTCAGAAGAATCAAACCGTCACCGACTACCTTATTCAGTTCAAGACACTGTCCGCCGAGTGCAAGTGGGATGAGGGTGCGCTGCGTGCCTTGTTTCGGGAGGGGTTGGATCCTCAGATCCAGGATGAGATTGCGGCTCAGGAGACCCCGGCAGATCTGGAGGATCTTATCAGCTTGGCCTTACGCATCGAGGCCCGGATCCAACTTCGCCGACAGCGTCTTTTCCCACGGTCGGCGAGGGACCTCACCAGGGACCCCCAACCCTGGTGGGAGCATCGAGCGCCCACCATCCCTGCCCTCCAGTGATCCGGAGCCTATGCAATTAGGTCGTCTCCACCTAACGGCTCAGGAGAAACAACATCGTCTGGCTCGGGGATTGTGTTTGTACTGTGGCAACTCTGGACATCGGGTCTCTACGTGTCCTTTAAAAAGCCAAGGCCCACTAGAATTCCAGGGTGTCCTAGTGGGCTCATCTCCTATGCCCTCTTCTTATTCCCGTACCCTCCTTCCAGCAGTAGTCACCTGTCTAGGGACCTCTCACAGTTGTGAGGCTCTGGTTGACTCCGGGGTCGAGGCCAACTTCCTCGATGCTCTGACTGCTAAAAGTTGGGGAATTCCAGCCATTCCACTCACCTCCCCTGTTCCTGTCTGGGGTCTGTCTGGCCAAAGACTTTCCACCATCACGCATTCCACTCCCTGTGTAAGTCTTGTCGTGTCAGGCAATCACTGTGAGAACATTGTGCTGATTCTCCTGGACTCCCAACAGGCTTGTCTTATTTTAGGGCACCAATGGTTGAGGCAGCATGGTCCTCACATTGATTGGTCTCATAATTTAATTCTGTCTTGGAACAAGTCTTGTTATGTGTCTTGTTTGGGTGCTGCTTCTCCTGTCTCTGTGTCTCCCTTTCCTCAGGACCAGGAGGTGGATGTCTCCGGCATTCCGGTGGAGTACCACGATCTGTGTCGGGTGTTCAGCAAGTCCAGAGCTCTATCCCCTCCTCCCCACCGACTGTGCTATCGACCTTCTCCCAGGCACTTCTCCACCCAGGGTACGTTTATTCTCCCTGTCTGCTCCTGAACGAGAGGCTATGGACACTTATATCCAGGAATCTCTCCGTAATGGACTCATTCGCCACTCCTCATCTCCCGCTGGTGCTGGTTTCTTCTTTGTTAAAAAGAAGGATGGCTCTCTGCGTCCCTGTATTGATTACAGGGGACTCAATGACATCACTGTTAAAAATAGGTACCCCTTACCCTTGATGTCTTCTGCTTTTGAGCTCTTGCAGGGAGCTAAGGTCTTCACCAAGTTAGACCTCCGCAATGCCTACCATTTAGTCAGGATCCGGGAGGGTGATGAGTGGAAGACAGCATTCAACACTCCCTCGGGACACTATGAATATCAGGTCCTTCCGTTCGGTCTCACGAACGCTCCTGCTGTCTTCCAGAACATGGTTAACAGTGTGTTGTGAGACATGATTAACCGTTTTGTCTTTGTGTACCTTGATTATATTCTCATCTTCTCCCCCTCTCTCCAGGTACACACCCACCACGTTCGCCTTGTTCTCCAACGTTTGCTAGAGAATCAGCTCTTTGTCAAAGCGGAGAAGTGCGAGTTCCAGGCCAAGTCGGTCTCATTCCTTGGGTTCATTGTTTCGGAAGGGGAGGTTAAACCGGACCCTGTCAAGGTTAAGACAGTCGCCGAATGGCCGGTACCCGACTCTAGAAAGGCTCTGCAGCGATTCCTGGGATTCGCCAATTTTTATAGGCGATTTGTCAGGAATTATGGCCAGGTGGCTGCACCCTTAACTGCGCTCACCTCTACTAAGTCACCTTTTGTATGGAATTCTCGGGCTCAGGAGGCCTTTGATAATCTTAAGTCCTGGTTTATCTCTGCTCCTGTTCTCTCTATTCCAGATCCTAAGAGACAATTCATTGTTGAGGTTGACGCATCAGATGTCGGGGTCGGTGCTGTCTTGTCCCAACGCTCCTCCCAGGATGGGAAAGTACATCCCTGTGCTTTCTTTTCGCACCGTCTGAACCCTGCTGAACGGAATTATGACATCGGCAACAGGGAGCTGCTGGCAGTCAGGCTGGCCTTGGGGGAGTGGCGTCACTGGTTGGAGGGGGCCACTCAGCCTTTTTTGGTCTGGACGGATCACAAAAATTTAGAATATATCCGTTCAGCCAAGCTGAGTTCTCGGCAGGCTCGCTGGGCACTTTTCTTCAAATCGCTTCAGGTTCACCCTCTCGTACCGGCCCGGATCCAAGAATGTCAAGCCTGACGCCTTGTCTCGCCTTTTTGAGCCCCCGGGAGAAGCGGCTTCTACTGACCCGATCCTCCCTCATGGGGGGGTTGTGGGGGCTCTTACTTGGCAGATTGAGAGACTTGTCAGCGAGGCCGGTTGAGGAGTGGTTGTTCCCGTGGGGAGTCCAGCGGGTCGATTGTTCGTTCCTGAGCCCCTTCGCTCTGAAGTTCTCCAGTGGGGTCACGACTCCAAGCTAACCTGTCACCCGGGAGTCAGGAGATTGTTGGCAGCCATCCGTCAATGATTTTGGTGGCCATCTATAGGCCAGGATGTCAGGCAGTTTGTGTTGGCTTGCTCAGTCTGCGCCCAGACGAAGACCTCTAACCAGCCTCCGTCAGGTCTGTTATGTCCCCTCCCTATTCCCATGGTCTCATATTGCCTTGGACCCTCCCTATTCCCACACCGCTATCCCGGTGGTGGTCTCCATTTCATTGCCTTGGACTTTGGTTATCGACCACTTTTTCGGCTCCAAGGGCAACGGACATGGTTTCTGATCGGGTCCCCAGTTTGTCTCCCGGTTTTGGAGAATTCTGTCGACAGATCGGGTCCATTCATCCTCAGTCTGCAATGTGAGCGAGCCAACCAGGATCTTGAAAAGCACTCCGCTGCCTGGCACTTCATAATCCTGCTCCTGGAGTCCTGGGTAGAGTACGCCCACAATACTCTACCAGTGGCATTCACAGGTATGTCACCCTTCAAATGTTCTGTTGGTTATCAACCCCCCTTGTTTCCCATCCAGGAACCTGACGCTGCGGTGCCGTCTGCCCTAGCCTTTGTCCAGAGGTGTCGTAAGACCTGGAATAAGGCCAGGAGGGTCTTGGCCCAGACCTCTAGACGCACCAAGGCAGCAGCCGACCGTCATCGGACTCCAGCCCCTCACTACATTTGTGGTCAGAAGGTATGGCTCTCCACCAAGGACCTGCCTCTCAGGGTGACTTCTCGCAAGCTGGCGCCCAGGTTCATAGGTCCATACCAGATCACCAAGGTTCTCAGTCCGGTGGTTGTTAGGCTCAAGTTACCTTCCTCCCTTGGTCGGGTACACCCTGTTTTTCATGTATCCAGGGTTAAGCCTGTCATTCGCTCCCATCTTAACACTAATGCCTCTTCTCCCCTTGATACGCCTGGGGGCGTTCCTGAGAGGGGGGGTACTGTCAGGGGTTGGCAGTGGCCTGTTGTGTTTGTCTTGTGTTTTGTTGTCCTGGAGCACATGGCCTTTGTTTTGACAGCTTGCCATGTGCTTTGCTGTTAACTCCTCCCCTCTTGTTAACCCTAATTGTTTCACACTCCTGCACCCCATTTCGGTCAATTATCCTCCCTACTTAATCTCCTTGTGTTTTCTGTCCTTTGTCAGTCCGTTGTCTGACTCTGAACCTCAGTTTGGTAGTTTGATCAAGTTTTTGTTTGTCCAGTCTTAGTCCTGTTTTCAGTCTAGTTAGTACCGTTTTTGCCTTGTCTTTTGTTTGTTAGTTTCTCGTTTTCCCCTTTTCTGGCCCCATCTCCCCAGCTCATCTTTTCCCCGGCTCAGGACTCTCCTCTCACGGACGGCCTTCGGTGCCAGTACCTGTCTCGGTCCTCTAGCGGGCGGATGCTGGACGTGGCTACAGCTTGAGGCTCCCCAGTTACTGCTTTGACTGGCCACCTTTTCCCGCCCCACTGGTTGGGTCTGGTTCACCCTTCGTCCCATCCTTCACCTCCTCTACAGCTGGGATTGTGGCTGAAGACGACTACCAGTGATTTCACCCTTTTTGGACTATTACGTCATAACCCTTGTTTGTCAAATAAACTAATCCTTCTTCTGCAATTGGGTCTGCTTGTCTGTCCTGACAAAAGTATCCAGTGCATGTTGTGGCGGCAACCCCCAAACCCGATGGTGGAAACCGGAAGTAAGGGATGCCATCCTGAAGAAGGAGTCCTATCGGGCCTGGTTGGCTCATGGGACTCCTGAGGCAACTGACAGGTACCGGTGGGCCAAGCGGACCGCTGCCCGGGTGGTTGTGCAGGCAAAAACTTGGGTCTGGGAGGAGTTGGAGGAGGCCATGGAAAATGACTATTGGACGGCCTCAAAGAAGTTCTGGCAAACCGTCCGACGCCTCAGAAAAGGGAAACAGTGGCCTGCCAACACCGTATACAGTGCTGGTGGGAACCTGCTAACCTCGACTGGGGATATTGTCGGGCGGTGGAAGGAATACTTTGAGGACCTCCTCAATCCCGCCAACACGTCTTCCACTGAGGGAGCAGAGGCCAGGAATAAGCTGCTCAGCAGAATTTTAAAAAACACTGTAGAGGGAAGTAAAATCTGTTTGCATGAGTAATGGCCAGACTTAAAATATTGTCCATGGGGATGAATAATAAATCAAAACATTTACACATTACATATTGCTGCCATGCTACAACCACATTTAAGCAGTTAGCTAATAGCAGGTTGCGTCAATTAAAATATAAAAAAGGTTAACAGCCAAACGACTGATAGAAAGTGTCTAGTATGTATATAGTATTTTCTAACATATTGACTGGACAGCTTGTTAATGAGATGTGAATGCCATATGAAAAGCAATCAGGCACCAAGCATGCATGACCTATAGTGTACACTTCAATATGCACAGTGAGAAATCATAGACTGGCTGCCATCCAACTAGTGCACATTTTATGTTCCTTTCTAAACTACACACAGAAAAGGCAGTGTTAATTAAACTCAAGGGAAGTACATTTAACCCAATCAGATATTACAGAGTGGTGTACTACATTACTCAAGTATTAAGATCCAGGTCTTCAGGGGTCTTGCAAAATACCACATAAAACAAAAAGATTTGTGCACCATTCAGCTGCACTGACAATGATTAAACATTAATTTGCAGCTGTACTTCACTACAGAGGCAGAAAAATGCTTTTCACCACTTAGCTTTAAGTATGTTCAGGATTCAAGATACATTAAAATCATGGTTTACAGGCATGTAAAAAATGAAAGGTACATTTAAAATCTATGCTTAATTTCCCTAGAAACAGTTATGAGGTGTGACGGCCACACAAGATCGTTAAGGTAGCCAAAGCTCACTCAGTTTCTTTTATACATTTCATATAAATTTAAGGTTATCATTTCCATTCTTTGTTTGGTTTATTTTCTTAATCACATTTATAGTAACAATACACAACACACATCTGTTAAACAATTATTACTTTATTTTGGTTTGCATACCTTTTTCATCACTTTCATTCACAATCGCGGTTCATTTGGAGAGCACACAGATGGATTGCATTGTATTTGTTATTAATATTTGTTTTCTATTCTGAGTTTAAGTTACCGGCCTGGCTAGCTGTGGACAGGAGAGTTGCGATACTTGGGGAAATTGGAGTCCTGGCAGGAACAAGGGATTTGTTTATTGGTTCCGCCTGGATATACCATTGGCTAAAGTGGAATGGGGGAAACAGAGAATTGATTTTTTTTTATTAATTGTTTGGGGGTTTTGGATTGTAGTTATCTATTTAGTGTTGTTTTTAATATTAATTTAGAATTGTATTGTTTGATGTTGTCATTTATTTTTGTGTTTAATGTAAATGTAACTTTTTTTGGTGTCTCCCCTTTTTGTGTTGTAATGGGCCCATCTTTTCCTTTATAAGCTGTGCGTTTTGTTTATTTGGGAGTGGTAATTGGCCAGCTTACCCCCTGTGTGAGTTCTTGTTTTGTTGTTTTCATTTGTTTTTGTTGTTTTCACTTGTTTTGGTTGCAACAAGTTTGACTTATTTGATTTGGGTAAATAAAGACCCATTGTAAACCTGGGTGTTCCTTTTCTTGACCTCTCGGTCCCTCACATGAGGCCTCTATTATTATTTGAAATAGAATCATTTCACATTTCAAAACATGAAATAATAGAAAAATACATCATGATCGCGAATAGCAAGAAATTAAAAAAAAAAAACCAAAACGATCAAGAATGTGTCAGAGACAAAAAAACAGCAATATAACAGTCCTTTGAGCATCTATCTACCCTGTTAGCCCTGCCAAAAAAGCCAAATGCATCACTGCACACTAGTTTAGCCCAGCACAATGTGTCTGTTGATGGGGACACACAACGTATCAGATCAGGCCAGGAAGGGATGGCATAAGACAGACCCAAATGTAACTGAGAAAAACAACACAAACAAGAATACAGAAGCTTATTTCAATTGATAAAGGCAAAAGTTCATATGTGGGACTGGAGGACATCTCAAGAATTCATGAGGCGGTCCAGATGATGGAGCTAAACTGGACCTTTCAAATGTCTCAAAGTGATTAAAAAAAACTGCATGTGATAAATCATCCCACAAGGCACCACTGAAATGAAACCAAAACAATCACAAAATTACATAGGCTATTTCACCATTATTGTCAATGTTTTGATGTCATGTTAATGTTTCTGTGATCACTGCTATCATTTGGACAAACACGACCTTACAGTTTTTTCCGCAAATCATTTCCAGTAAGTGTGCAACAACCTTTGGTTTACTGCCATGAGGGTTTCTTTGAAATTGCCTTGGGTAAACACAGACATAGACGCAAATACACATGCAATTACATGTAAGAGGGCAAAGGTGCAGCACAGTATCCATCAGACTTAGCTCAGCTGCTTTCAGTGAGGAAAAATACTGGATAATCACACACACAATAATCCCACCCTCAATACTGAGTGTCTGCGTTTTAACTGTGTTTTCGGCATTCTACAGCAATGAAGTCACTCAACAGACTGTACTGAGTGGGAGTGAGTCCTTTTATGCAGTCAGGATCTTATTACATTACAAGACCACAGAGCAGGGAAATCAACACTATTACAATCTCATCCGTCCATGTAAAACAAGGGCTCTGTTCCAAATGCTAGATTGTATAGCTGTCTACATATAGGCGATTGGCGCATTTACGCCCCAAGGTATACTTTTGCACTAATTATTGGTCATACAATGGCCAAACTGGAGATGCAACAACAACAACTGACACTTGCATCATGTGAAGGGATTAAAAGAGAGACGCAACACTAGTTTAAGACTTTAAGAAATTTTATCCACTTCTGAAGATGAACAGCAAGTGTCCAAATTCTACACAAGAAGCAGCAGTAGTGGCATAAAAATAATGCTTAAATTAAATTAAGTACACACAAGATGCAACTCTCCATTCATTTGAATAGAATCTGGTGTTAGCATGTGCATAGCATAGCAGGGTGTCATAGCAATCTCATAGCAATACATACCGTGCCCGGTGGTATGGAATTAAAATACATTTACAATAAATACTGGCTTTGTCAGCCATCTTAACATTTTTCAATACACATTTTGTGGGCCATCTTGGTTGGTATTCATAATCATGTCTGGGATTGTAAAGTTAAATAAGAAATAAAATCATATGTTCCCTCCAGATGCCTACGCTCTGCAAACGAAAGGCGTCTTGCAATACCATCACAAAAAGGTGCTAAATCACTCTTGCGCACCTTCACCTGGTCTGTTCCTCGCTGGTGGAACGATCTGCCCGTTGCCACTAGGGCAGCAGAGTCACTAGCAATCTTCCAAAACCAACTCAAAACTCATCTTTTTCGTTTACACTTGACCCAACATTGATAGCACTTTCTTCTTCTTCTCTTGCTCTTGCCTATCCTTTTCTTTAAAAAAAAAAAAAAAAAAAAAAACCTTGTGTCTGCGTTAGGTAAGCCAAGACCCCACTCAGAGCACTTATGCACTACTGCCCTTTTGTTGATATTAATTGCTTCTATTGCCTACCTCATTTGTACGTCACTTTGGATAAAAGCATATGCTAAATGACTAAATGTAAAAAAAAAAAAAAAAAAAAGTAAAATTAATTTAAAACAAAGCCCTGCTGAAGGAATAAACAAAATAAAATACAGTTCACTAGTTCGCACTTACATATAATTAATCATAGTAACGGTAAAAGTAAGCGTGTTTGGCATGCTGTCAGGCAGAGGGCTTGGAACTCGGCGGACAACCCGAGTCCAGAGTTTTTTCTCTTGTCTGTGAAAAGCGGACAGGGCTTGGCGTCCGACCCGATCCCGAGTGCTCCCCCCTGAGAGGGAATAGTAGAACTAGGAGGAATGGAGATTGGGGTGGTGGAGGGATGCTATGAACGAGATATCGAGGTAAGAGGCTTGTGTGAATTTATAGTGGGCTTCTCTTGCTCTGGTTGGATAATTGCGTGATAAGGAAACGAGAAGCCAGCCGGGTTAATTATCAGCGTGCACTCCTCCCGAAATGTGTTTATAGCTAAACATCATATAAAAAACAGCCTAAGCTGATGAAAGAGCTAATTACTGATTGGCAAAGTGACTGTGTCACTGGAGTGGCCGTTAGGTTTCTATGGGTATGTGACTTATGACTGCGATTGCTCATTGGTTGTAAGCAGAATAAGTTAATTTCAGGTTTTGTTGTTTTTTAGGATTTTAGGATTCCCCCATTCATTTATTTGTATTTTGCAGAAAATAGCTGCCTGGAGGAGTTGCAAATATGGCCTTAAGTTAAAAGACTTTCCTTAAAAGAGACTGATCAAAACCCCTCTGAAATCAGCCTTCTTAACCACCTATACCCAACATAAGACCAGCTAAAACCAGCGAATGAGTTTAGTTAAGACTTTTGTTTTTTCAGAGTCTGGTTGACTTCATTTTAAAAGATAATGTTTTGGACAGATACATTTTTGCAGTTGTCAGTAACTCACAAGTGTGTTCAATCAGTACCAGGTGGTATTTGTACAAATGTAGAACAACTGTATAAATTTGCTTTGAACATAATCTGTACATTGTTACATTACACAAGTTCAGGGTGTGTTACAGCACTAAATAACATATCAATTGATCCTTACTGTGACATTTGAAATGAGAAACACAACTTGTAATTAAAAAAAAAAAAAGTACTGCTTCAGTAATTTACTTACAGCACTGGAAAACTATTTTCTGACGTAACTGTGGGAAAAAAGGACAAAATCATGTGATATTTGGCAGCTCCATTAAGGGTTGTGTGCTGAATGTGCTGTCATACAGTAGCTTGAAATGCAAATATAATCAGGGCTCCGAGAAAATTCCTTTGTTACTTTCACCCGGTTCTCACCTACCATTTCTAGATTAAAAAAAAAAAAAAATACATACAAATATGTATTGCATATAATACTGAATTGCAGTTGTACAATATAGTAATGTTTTGCCCAACTCTGGCTTCTGAGTTTCCCTACTTGAAATTACACTTTGTGGTGCTGTTCATTTGTGTTCAACTCATAAATACAATCTATCCAATATTACAGTACTTGAACACACCATTTCACTTAGTTTTGCTCTAACTATACAAAAACTAAGTCTACAGTTTGTGCATATTGGTAAAGTCTTAAAGCTGCCAAATATCTTAAAAATCTACTTCTACCTTAACAAAAATCTTTTAAGCTCATCTTTATCTTTGTATATGTAAATTATGAGCCATCCAAATCAAAAAATTATGTCTACAAAGAATTTATGCTCTAACTCGACTAAACAAAAAATGTGCATGGTAAAATACTCATACGCTGCGTCTGTTTAAACTCCCAAACTCTTGCACAAATGACATCATAACTGAGGTGGGGAGTGATATCAGTGCTCTGTGTGTGCAGTAAGAAAGCAAAAAAGAAGGGAGGAGAGGGTTTTGGAGGAAAGTGTAGGCTTAAGGAGTCATGTGGGATGTTTTTTTGCATTCCAGCCAGAGACATTGAAAAAAATGTTGTGAAAGGCTGGACTGCTGTCAATACATTATACACCTTTCATTAACATAAAAAACACAAAACAGTTGTGCCAGAGGCAGTGGGGGAAAGAGCTTTGGACTCTATAATCGATTATTCATATGCGTCATTCCTTTAGAATCCAGGAAAAACAGTAAATGAAACAAGAGTCCCATAGTGCTTTTTCGGATCAAAACCCACATTGCTCACACTGAACTATGATTTATGGGATTACGATAACAAAGCGTCACAAATCCACTTTACCAGTAACCCTGATTAGAGCTGTCGCATTAAGTGGGTTTAGCCAAAAATCACATACAACAAGTAAAGCGAGACTAAGACCCTCAGCGACAGATTATTACGCCAATATCTAACCACATTACTGATGCGGCATGTGGAAATGATCACAGATGACTTCACAAGTGTAAACAGATCACAGGCCATCATAAAACGAAAAAATAATAATAATTGAGTTCATGCAATGACTTTAGACTATCCAAAAAAAAAAAAAAGATTTTTTTAAGGGTATAACTTAGTAATTAAACTCATGATTTTGACCTCAAACTGTTGTAAAAACATTTAATGGTATTTGTGAGCCAAACATGTTTTTTTAACATGTGTTTACTTTATAGTAAGAGTTCGGCTACTTTAACAGAGTGATCTGTATACATTGTTCTGTTTCCCAGCAATCCCTGTCTGTGTCCTCAAATGCAAAATCATTGTAACAAGAGTCCAAGAATCATAATGACTGATCAAGCAGACAAGAACCTCCTCTGAGTCTTCCCCAAAGCACAACAAACCCCAAAACAGCACTTCAAATTAAGCTATCGACTTTTAAGCAGAGGCTCGATAACAAAAACCAGCTCATCTTCACCTAAAGTCAACTGTCTTCATTTATATTTTATGCAACTAAAGACAGACAAACAAGTAAATCTACTGGGTTTCAGTTGCAATTCCCAGACACAAAGATCACTCAGGAAGTGTAATCCAAGCTTTTAAAGCATCGTTTTTGAGGGCTCTCCCAACAGTCACGTAAAACACGCTAATGCTCAGGGACGAGCCATCATCACTCTCTCTCAGTGGCTAAAAGAACGGGAAGAACTAAAGCCATGTTAAATTAATCACAAGAGCTCAGAAAGGCTGCGACAGAGAGGGGAGGCTGTAAACTGCCACTTTGGGTTTGTGGTCATTACAACCATCAGAATTTCCTGCTCCAGGACACTGAAATGTCTCGCCAGATCATCATGATCCATGTCATTTACTCAAAAGTCCAAATGCCACTTGACCGGCCATTCACAGGAGTTCAAATTTCCAAAGAAATGGAATGCATTGTATAGACTAATACTTGGTTTAGGACTAAATGGTTAAAACTGTAAAACAGACCACTAAATCATCATTAGTGGTCAACAGATATGACATGGTACCCTGATATGCAAACGTTTGACCGCTTATGAGCACTATTTATACTTCTGTGTCGGACCTACGCACAGCCTTTACAGCATAGGCCACGAGTCAGTTTTAATTTATGCTTGTCTGAGAAGTGTATAGCTGTGACAATGGCAAATAAATATAAATATATTTAAAACTACAAAAAGAAGATGACAACAGAAAATTAGAAGATGATATTTTTTCAGTCTCCACAAGGACTTGTACCACAGCAGATCAGCATTGTTCGTCACAGACAACTGCTGATGTATAATGGTAAGTAGTATAATAAATGATAAGACACTCCTTCTTATTTAAAATTAAAATGCAGAAGTATAAATTTTGCTTAAGCTGCAAAAAAAAAAACTATTCAAGAGGTGGATTTGTGTGTAAAAATTTGCTGTTTGAGAGGTGTTTTAATGTGAGCTTACTTTGGGTATGAACGCACAGAAAATGTCTCGAGAAAATGCACAAGTACTTTTTTTTGCATCTTTTTGCACTTGAATGAGTTAAAAAATGGTTGAATTTCCCACAGTATTACCATTAAACCTGATTATCAGTAATACCTGCAACCAACATTCAAGTGTAATATTGGTTGATATGTCATTCTTACTACTAACTTGGCGCTCTAATGTTCAACAAAAAGTCACAAAATGAACATATTTAGACATATTTGTGTGAGGGGTTTTTTTGTAGCTACATGAAACACATAATCTGAGATTACATATACAAAATAAGCACAGTAATGCAGACAACCCACCAAATAAAATCTGTTTAATGTAATCACAGCTTCTACAATACTACAAAAAAAATTGTTTTCCACAAGATTTTGCTACTTTCAGAAAGAATTTAAAATAAAAAAAGTACATAGTATAATAGCCAATTTAGTATTAATTTTATGTTATGACTGATTAAGCTATAGACCAATATATTAGCCAATTAATTTTTTTTTGATGATTGGCATGTCTCTTTGGTCAATTTGTCCGTTTACAAAATCTAGTGGCATGCATATTAGTTGACATTTATTTTTTAATTTTAAACATTTTCTATATATCTATAATATATATTTAATAAACTGATGCTAATTAACATGCATGTCAACTAATTTGAACACAAAATTTTACACATTTCACACATTTTAATATATTCACTTTTAGCCTCAGGAAGCACTGTGATTCAAAAGCATCTCAAGACTCAACCGAAGGTCATACTCTAAGGGCACGTCTTTCTGTGTGCTAAAAGAACAGGTGTTGTGAGCCAAGGTTTAACTGAAGGACTCACTGTGGGAATGAGCTTTATATAGACTTACCTGATGAGAGCCCAAGACCACAATGACTGTTAACACTCACGCTGCTAGATCACCTGAAACAAACAAACATAAACACACAACCATCATGTGATAAATGCTGCCATACAGCTGGAATAAATGAAACATCAGCTACCAGTAAATTTTGCTCAGAAGCCAAAGGGTTATCAAAGCTTTTCAAATAACTGGGTTTACTTCCTACAAGATCTGATGTAGCCTGCTTTGTTATCTCTCTGAACACTTGGAATGCACACGAAAGCCAAAAGATTAAAAATGAAGACAGTCAACCCTCTAGTCAGCCCCCTCAATTCAATAAATGCCAAAATATAGTCAGGCCAAAAATATTCAAATTGTAACTCTTGCAGATAAACCTTGAGGAATCATGCTAAACATTCTTTGTGCAGCTCTTCTGCATGCTATACTTCATAATGTCAACACAGTTTCATTACTTGGGAACAATAACACCTTTACATTTACATACTTTTTTTTAGTTAACACATTTTGCAAGTTAACAACTCAGTGTGTGAGCTTTACACACTACTAACCAATTAACTTGCCAACTTGAGGCCTTTTCAAACAAAGAACGATGGCTATATTAGTGTCCACACAAAAAGTCATTGCATAGTCCGAAATTGTTGTACAAAATTTTCACACTTAAAAAAATATATACACTTTATGACGTTTTCTGAGTTTTGATTTTCTTGCATCTGTATTGAGCATTTTGAAAGGATGACATATGGAAAAACGTATTCAAAAATTTCGGACTCAGTTTGCAAAGACCTTAATAGACGATAACAATCTGTTTATAATAAGCTTTTACTAGTCTTTTTTGTCCACGAATTTCAACACTCAAGCTTTATATCTAGGTGGATCCTTATTGGGTGTCAATTTTTATCACTCATCAGCTAGGAAAAAAATGCTCAAAAATGTATTACAATTCCAAAAAATGTGTTACAGTTTGGAAAGTTTGGAAACAATAAGATTTGTAATATTTTAGATGCAAGATGTTCAACAAAGCTGCATTTATTTGATTAAAAATACAAAAAAGTAATATTGTGAAATATTTGTACCAAGAAAAATAATGGATTTCTATTTTAATATTCTTTAAAATATTTATTTCTGTGATGCAAATCTGAGTTTCTATTATTACTACTATCTATAATTACTCCAGTATAAAGTGTCACATGATCCTTCAGAAATCATTCTAATATGCTGATTTATTATTAAAATGGTCAATGTTGGCAAAGTTGTGATGGCAAATATTTTTTTTTGGAAACTGCAATACTTTTTGCTAACCTCAGTGGACAGACTCAGCTCAGCAGAGGAACTGAATAGTTACAGCACTTCACTAACAAATGTAGCATTTCTTTTTATAATCTTTATCTATTTTTACGAAATCACCGTGGGCAAAAGTCAGTAATTTCAATAGAAATTTTAAAAGTAGCTTCTTTGTTCACTAAATTTCTACACTATTGGACTTTTTTGCCCACAAAATTTCATCTTTAAAAAAAAATGGTGAATGGTGGCCATCTGTTGGTTTTATTTATATTTGAGGAAGGAGTAACAACTTTTTTTTTTTTTTTTTTTTTTTACACAAATGAGATTGACACCTATGAATAATTCTGACATGTTTCCTTGTTGCTCTCTTTCATACAAAGAGACAGCAAGAGCTCAGCAGACCTCCATCAAAGAGCTCAGCTGAGGGGAAAAATCCACCAAATTGACCCTGTCTAGAGCCCTCTGGGAGTTCCGCAGCATGTGATAACCATCTTTATCGTCTGTACCAACACATCTGTTTAAACACTGCTAGGTCAACTACACAGTGGGTAGTAAATGCGGTGAGTCTGTACATTATTTCACTTGATATGTCTGATTGTGATGCGCTCTATACAAATAAAGGATCCAAATTGGTTGGAAACCATAGAACGGTTGTGCTCGTAAAAGAACCACTTGTTGAACATCTGAAGAACCTTTTCTCTCAAAAATAAAGATTTCTAAAGGGAGATTTTACAACATGCCTTAGAACCATTTTGGCCCCCCAAAATAATCTTTTTAAAAACAAATGTAAATACGTTTTTTCCACACCAAAGAACCACAAGATTCCATGTATGTTAATAGTTCTTTATGGAACCACTGACACCAATAAAAAAAATAAAGGTTTATTTTTAAGACTTTTGTTACGCAGTTCAAATTCGTTTAATCCTGTTATGCTACATGCAGATAATTGGGTCATGCTTCACTCACAGTACTGATAGGGTTCAGGGTCACTTAGATAACATCACTACTTACATAATTGTGTCTGGCCTGTGTTGTCCTACAGACAGCTGGTGGTCCCTGAGGCGAGGTGATTCCTGCTCTGCCACTTATGCAAGCTTGCTAGCCACATTTCATTTGCAACCAAAACAACTAGCATCTGTTTTTACACTTTCAGATATGTTTTGGCTGAGGACCCATTAAATTTTGAGTTTTACTGCAGAGAGCTAGCAATTATTTTAAAAACCTGTGCCAATTGTGGAAAACGGAATGCTTATGTAACACTGGATTGTTAGTGTGATTCTGTCAGACGGCTCTGAAATTCACAGACACACTCTTTTCATCACCCTGGACATTATGAGGCATATAAGAGGACTGTGCTGAGATTTTGTGGTGTACTTGGGTAGCCCAAACCATCATTACTAGTCTCAACCTCAGATGGCACACCCACTTTCTGTTTGCTGGACACTTTGCCTTCAAAACTGGTTGAAACCATCAGTTCCAATCTGATTAGGATGATATTACTATATTAGTCTGGCAAATGCACGAGGTATGCATGTGATACTGCCAGTCTGTGGTTGTCAGACATGGGCTGAACCCAACAGAGTGATCAAAGAGCTAGGAGGAAGTCTACTTTGAACAGCTGACAAAGTATATTTGACAGACTTATGGGCAGATGAGTGTTCAGTAAACCATCTCAATATGTAAGTATTGCTCTATGCCAGAACACATGGTGCTCGGGAATCCCTTCAATAAATGATAAAAGGCCCTCATGTCCACTGCAGTGGACTGACAAGCTTTGAAAATATGAATACAATCATTTCAGTGTTTGCAAAGGTGCTTTTGAATGGAGATGGATTTCTGTGCAGTTTTGTAGCGTCCATTCCATTCTTCTCAAACCTACCTAGCTTGCATGGCATGACATAATGGGTCTTAATTGCTTTATCATAAAAATTGTTTTCCTGCTACCAGGAGTTTCAGTTGCATTTATGCTAGTCTCTATGGGCTGAAAATTCAACCCAAAATGTTTATAAATGTCAAAATGTTATATTACATTAAATGTCGTAATTTTTGTACATAAAAATTGTGTATTGTTTAGTAAACATACACACACATGCATATTATACGGTATATGGTTTATTAGAACAGGACAGGAAAATATTTGCCCAAAAATTTGATATATTTGATATACTTACAGTAGGAAATTTACAAAATATTTTAGTCTAAATATTTTTATTATTACAAACTGTAGCAGACAGTTACTTGTTATTACACTTTTTTCTGCATACAAACATACAAAAAAATAACATTTTGATAAATAGACAAAGGAAAAAACTATAAACAATAGTAATGAAAAACAACTCCCAAAACATGACCCATAAGAATTTTGAGTCATACAATGTATTTTTGGTTATTGCTAAAAATATACCAGTACTTAAGACTGGTTTTGTGCTCCAGGGTCACATATGGTGAAAATCATCATAATTGTTTCATAATTTAATATTATAAACAGTGTTAAAATAATTTTCTTACTTTTAAGAAAATACAAAAATGATCTTATTTCTGATGAAATATGCTTTATACACACACACACACACACACACACACACATATATATATGTATTGTGACGAGCGTCCTGAGCAGCCATCAGCGTCGCCCTGGTAACCAACGAGGAGCACGTGCACGCACTCGTCACAGGCTGACCGGTCTCAGCTGTCGCTCATCAGCGGGCTGGGATAAAAAGGCCACGCGGCATGCCGTCACTGAGCATTCGCCTCCATGATCGTCACGACTAACGGCTCTTCTCCTATCCCCCTGCAGAAAGCAGCATATAGACCGGTCAGCCGGCACCCCATGACACGGACTCACCTCGCCCCCCGAAGACGGAAGGAAGGAAGGAAGAGGAAGAGAGAGAGCACGCGCACCCTCACGACACGGACTGGCACAATCACCTGTATACATAAGTTAGTATGCTTTGTATGCTGACATTGTTGGGTAAACAGGGTTTAATGGTCCATCACTGCCACAATGAAACACTGGCAGTGCACCAAAGAGGAAAACTTGCTTTTAACTTGTCTGACGGTTATCTGATGTAGTGAGTCAGAATCTCCTGGGAACAAGCAGCTCAACAGTGACGAGAAACTCAGTGTGTATTGACTGTAGCCAAAGCACAAACACATACAAACACTCAGCGGAGATGTGAGGTCAGTGCAATCTCACAGCTGGAGCAGATGGGCTGATGACCTTTCGGTCCAATGAAAGGATGAGATTTTTAAACAAACAGCATGTGGTTTATGTAAAACAGCCTGTCACTGCATCAAGGGACACTTCCTAACTTTTAATACAGCCTAAGTAACTGATTTATCTTAAACTATCAAAAATCTATACATTTTTGAGGTTCTAATGGAATACAGACTAATTTCAGAGAAAAAAAGGGTGCAACCACTATAAAAAAATAGAAGCAAAATCTACTTAGATCTGTTGATTAAAAAATAAAAAAAAAGGACAAACTTTTAAAAGAAGAATTGCAGTCCAATTATTTCAGTTATTTTAAAACTAACTTATAAATTCACAAAGCGTATGAACAACTTTTACAAAAAATTGCTGTTTTATTTTTCTCCTGGTCACTGGTCACCTCTATTGTATGGCAACAGCTTTAACTAATTCTCAAAAATTCTGTTAAAAAATTGCACAACATGTGAACAAAATTTTTTTGCTCAGCTATCTCTTAAAAGGCTAGCTGATGTATGTTTATATGCTGGTGAATCACCAAATTGCTAATCGCATCAAAGATCTTCAGCCACACCCGTATGTTACATGATTTGTATGTTACGGGCATGACTGTGGCAATGTTAGGGTTTCGGTTCATTGAGCACTGAAAGAGTAACTGATCTGATACAAATAGATCTCCTGTGAGGCGTGAGGACTGCACACACCCAAACACACAGATGGACAAGAGGGGGAAACAACTGTGACCTTTTCATGCACTGTCAGGCTCATTTCTTCCTCAGTGTCAATCTATTGTTTTAACAATGAAAATGAGAATAAAATATGCTAAATGTCATGTTGAACCACTCATTTGGATCCCCAACGTCCCTTCTCACATAAACTTTCTACCCTGAAGAACTTACCATTAAGACAGCCCCTCTTTACAGAGAAAAACTAGATGAGAATCATTCAAACAACAACGCAAAGAAAAGTCATTGTTTTCAAGCTGTATCTGGTGATTAACAGCTAACAAGCTTCAACGAAACTTAAAACAGTTCAATTTCATGCAAATGAACACCATGTGGCAAACGCCAATGGGAGCAAAAACATTAGCTGGGATTCCATCCAAATGTGCAAATTTAACTTTGGAATTTCATTTTGGTGCAAAATTAGAATATAGCACAAAACATTTGTAATTAAGGGAATATAAAACTGTTACAAAAGTTTACATATTCATGCTCCAGATGGAAAAAACAATATCAGGGTAAATTTAGCTTGTTTTGTCTTCTGGGAATAATGTAGCTTCTGTAGCATCAGTACAAAAGAAAAAAAAGATTTAGGCAAAATAAGAAAAAATTTACACATTTACAATCTGTTCAAAATTTCCTACTCCCTGGATCTTAATGCATGTTTTTTAGTGAGCTGAAATGAACATTCCAAATAAGCCAGGTTCAGTTAATAAAACTAATTTGTAGGAAAGGTGGAAGATGGGAGTTCAAATTGCCTACTTCTGAAAGCATTCCAAACTATTCTAGTCATCCAATCCTTCCCCTGGTTAAACACACCTGAAACAAGGTAATCAAGGTTTTTAGGATTTATAGAAACCTTCAGGCCTGAATGTTGGGACAGGCTGCAACCGAATTGCAGGAAGTTGGCTTCCAGAACCATAATTGGCTGATGATACACAAGCAACATGCAAGCACTATCTCAAAAAAACATCTACAACTCCAGATCGGAGATTCTCCATCGGAGAAAACAGTCAGATTCTTAATGCAGCTAAATTGTTCTTGTCAAAATATATGTGACACAGGCCATGGAACAGATCCATCCGGTGCACGGCCGTCATCACAGAGACCCATCTCGTGACATCACAGGGTCACTGGTTTCCCCTTCCTCCCTAAATAGAGACATCACAATGACTGCTCCATAAGATCATATGGGGTGACCTACATACATCCACTGACAAATTCAAAAGAAAGTGACACCATCGACATTGTCTTTCTTCAAAGACTGTTGTGTCAGCTTTTTAACCCACAAGACCATCTGACAAAAAGAAAAAGAGCACTTCCTGTCCACTTAATCAAGAATAGGAAGAGGAAATGGAATTCTTTCCTGTCCCTGCAGTGGATTGCATCTCTGTCACTGTAACACACAATCACAACATAAACAAAACAAACGCATGGTTTGAAGTAAGTAGTTAAAAGTAGCACCATTGCTAACTATTACATTATCCAGTAGAGTGACAATAGTTCAGCTGTTTTCATACTTCCATTAAGCAGTGTTGTAGCTAAACTGCTGATTAAAAGAATGTATACTCATGTAAACATTGGGAGATTTGTTCCATTTTAGAGAATTCAAATCAGAAGATTGATTTAAACAGAACCTGATAGCTCACGTACGTCTAGGAGAGGTGTACAATTATATCTGAAAGACATTATTTAGGTTGTTTGCTCATCTGCATTATGTCTATTTGACGTCTCCTTTTAGATGTCTTTAAGATGTTAATGATTTAGAATTTATGTAAAACTGACATCTGCCAGATGTTTGTAGACAGCAGATGCTTTCCAGATCAAGAGATCTTTAACAGATATCTTGCCAACGTACATGTGCTATCCAGGGACTGGTTTAATATAAATAAATATATATATTAAACTGTTATAGTATGTCTGTTTTCTCCAATGGAACAATCTGGAGTTGTAGTATATGGATGTTTTTTGAGGTAGTGCTTGCATGTTGCTTGTGTATCATCAGCCAATTCTGGTTCTGGAAGCCAACTTCCTGCAATTCGGTTGCAGCCTGTCCCAACATTCAGGCCTAAAAGTTTCTATAAATCCTAAAAACCTTGATTACCTTGTTTCAGGTGTGTTTAACCAGGGGAAGGATTGGATGACTAGAATAGTTTGGAATGCTTTCAGAAGTAAGCAATTTGATTGTAGATGTGTACATTTTTTTATATTTTTCCTAAATCTTATTTTTTCTTTTGTACTGATGCTACAGAAGTTACATTGTTTTACCCTGATCTTGATTCCATCTGGAGCATGAATATGTAAACTTTTGTAACAGTTTTATATTCCCTCCATTGTCCTCAGTGTGAAAAGATGGATCCCAAAATGATTGTTACTGTATGGTTCAATTACACAAAAATGCTGGAAAACCAAGGACTTGAAGGATTTTTTATATAAATTTAGTGTTTCTAACTAATTTTGTATATGAATAGCTTGACCGCACTATTATGAGCGGCTAGCAACGGTTAACTTGTATCTACAGTTTCCCAGTTACTTCCCCAGCCCTGATATCTGTTTTCACGGCCAAACATCCTTAGTGGAAACTTTGATATGAGTTTGAAGCTGTGCTTTGATAAGCCTGAGACCCGCAGTACTTGGTTATCTTAAAGTAAACCGTGTGCTTCTTACCATCAGGAAAATGCTGTGGCATGCAAGCATAGTCCTGTATATGCAAGGATTTATTTGCTGTATTTTGAGGTAAAAAGTTTCAAAATATCCACACAAATACAGTACTCAAAATTATGTTTTCACTAGCAAATAACACATATTAGCCATAAATGTCTTTTGTTTTTTTTGTTTACCAAACACAATGTTTCAATATTTCAAATTTCATGTTTTCTTAAGCAGCTGTAAGGAACATTCTGAAACATTACTCAACAAAACCATCTTCAAAAGCATATTACAAGATGCTTTAAACTCAAAGATGCAACCGGACTGTTCTATACACAACCACAAGGCCTTGATCTGAATACTGGATTTTCAGCCATTCCTCCAAAAAGCATTTTTTACATGTTCTTAAGAGCAGGAGTCAAAAAGGTAACACAAAAAGCAAAAAAAGGCAAACAACAGTAGGAGACCCCTCACACAATTATATCAGCTTTACTCAGGGAGGGGGTCAGTATGTGCTTGCTGTCAAAATACCAACACTAAACTAGCACAGTAACCCAGAACAGGGTTTTTTTTTTTTTGTTTTTGTTTTTTTTTATTCAAATCAGTTCAAGAACTGAGAGCGTCACATATTGATCATGGCTCGACACCAAAGGCCTTTGGCTGGCAATAACGGTCTTGAGAGATAGTGAAAACTAGAGTCATTTTTCCAGTGATTTTTTTTTCTTCGTGCTGGCATTTGACAATAATCTATAACTGCAAAAACAGCAGGGAAAAGGCTGCTAAATAGAGGAACTAGCATAAATGTCAAGAAAATACAATCTCAGGCAGACAGAACCTGCTGTGCCACGCACTTTCAGGGTCATTTTTAAGAGTAAACCGCTGCCTCGTCCTTGACTAAATTGCCACATCCAGGAAACGGCCTGTAAGTGGTAAAGAACTGGTGGAAAAGAGTGTACATTTAGACATCAGTCATTATGCAAGAACGCTGCCCTCCATTTGCTCTGTAAATCTTTCAGTGAATTGTCCAGTTTAGCAACAAAATTAGGACAGCATAACATAAGTGTTAACTGCGGATGAAAAGCGGTCCTTGCCTTGTAAACTGTGTTACGAGAACGAACTGCAATATCCTTCTGCATTAAAGTAGCCTCACCCATAACACATCTTATTGCATCTTATCAATAACATTTACATTTTCACTGTCTTTTTAGTCTACCAGCATATTAAAACATGCATAGAATTAAGTTAATGCACCTACTGTATTAAGAGCATGCTTTACGTTTTGAATTAAAATTCAAGTTTATAGTTAAGTGGAACTAACAAAACAAAACAAAAAAAAGACTAACAAGGTTAATAATTCTCTTAAATTTAAGAATTTAGTTTAGTTTAGGCAAGTGTCACATGGCTGTAAGGAGGTGAATCAAAACCTGTAAATGCAATAATAAAAGACTAATCTGAGAAGGGACATTCAAAGGAACAAAAGGACTTCAAAAAGAGAGTAAACAACACCTTGAAGAACTTGGTAAAACTGTGTTCTGTTGGGAAGGAGGTGTGTCCTCCTTTTGGGTCTCTGAACGTGTTCCAGCCAGGTGTGACACTGGAGCACGGGAACCTAAACACCAAAAGGTTTTTATAACTACATTTGGTATCTCTTTGTCTGGTCTGAGTATATAAGAAAAGTGACAAAACACAACAAGGCGCGATTCTGTAGCCAGATCGGCCCGTAGTGTGGTGTGTGTCCGCATACACCACACTATGTACTTTTTAAAGACCAGGTATAATAACCTTTTAAGTTTGTTTTATTTTGTTTTGTGTTATTTTTGTACTGCTGATCAGTTGTGCAAATGTTTATCAATTATACCAATTTGGAAACTGTTCTTGTCTGGCAAAATAAATGTTAATCTTGGTTAACTTATAATATTAAGCGCTATATAAATAAAAATGATTGATTGATTGAATATTGTCTGAAATAACTTTTCTAGTAGGTTAGTGACTTCTGAGGTTTTCCGCATTGTTGGCGTGCTAGGGTGAGTCAGATCAACGATCGATGGATGGAGCCGTCTTGAGATCTTGACTTCTGGCCACCAAACTGGCTTAGCATGCTATTACTTAGGGAACGCATAAAAAATTACTCTTTTTGAGTCTAATCGAGGAGATGGCTGCATTAAGGTAAGCGATCTACGGTGTAGCCTCTGACTAAGATGTGTCGTGAGTCTGTTCTGGCGAAACAAGGTCTCTAAGCGACCCAGACCCCTAACGAATGATAAGTTGAAACTAGAAAATATTATAGTTAATTAATGATCCAAATTTAAATTAGAGGGATCAGCAGTTACATTTAAATAAATATAACTAAAATCACGAAAGATTGGAGTCAGATAAAATTATGTATAAGGTCAGTACTACAATTGGAAAAAAGATTAATAAATATTAGTGATTTTTAACGAGACGCAAAGAAAAGACCGAACACGCATTGGCCTTCGACCAGGGCCTCTGGATTCCGTTCTGCAGGAAAAGGGGGACCCTTACATGGCGCAACAATATTCATACATTATTTTTATATTTATAGTCACATGTATAGAAAATGTAAGGAAAATACTTTTTTTCACTTGATGGTTGCACCACATGATATTTTTAGAGAAATGAAAATGTATAATATACTCCACAAAATAATGAAAAACAAAGTTTTAGGGAAATGCAGTTGACGTGAGATTTTTAACGTGAACCAAACTTTTTAAATAGTCAAAAGTCTAGCTTGGCAAGTCTAAATTTACCAGACATAATCTATAATTGGACTGTAACACCATCATGAATTTCACCAGATAAGACACACAAACCTGCGTCAAACACTGCAACATGGTCACAGGTCAAACTGCTGTTACTCTACTATTAACTTCATCACTTACGACAGGATGCATCCAGCTGGATAAAAATAGCCACACTTCTTCTCCATAAACTTGGACACACAGCCTGACCCAAAGGACTGTGTCGAATAGCAGTATGTTTGCTTGTTGAGTTTGTGTTTTATGCAAATAATTTATGTAATTTTAGGCCAACTCAATGCTGGTTGTTTTTACCAGATATCTGAACAGGGCAGCTAGTGTCTGTGAGGAATGTGATCCCTGATAAACATGGTAAAGCTCCAGTAATACAAGGGAATTCCATGCATTTGGAATGAGCTTGGACGTCTATCTATAATTTGGCAGGAGAATCACTTTCAGAAAGCTTTATTGCTCTTGTTACAGCCCACAGTAGTAAACTCATTCCTATCTGTCATTTACACATCCCTAAATAACCACTGTAACATACACAATCATTATCAGGCTGAGTAAAAAAGAACTTGTGATCTTCCATTTCTAGCTGTGGCTCCCATCAACTAATGGAATTTTAAAACATGTCATATAACCAAAAATATATAGTATTCCTGATTAAATAATCAGGATTTTGTGGACCTTTATTTAATACTAGACATACGTGATGAGAATCATCTAGATTCATTTGCATGTTAACCTTGATGGAAGCTTTTTTCAGTTAATTGTGAGGTATTCTTAGTTTTGTATGTGACACTCGGACAGATGCAAAGTCTTGTTTGGTGTCAGTCATATGAACTCAGATGAAACACAAATACATTGTCTGTGAAAAGCAAAAACTAAACATGTTTTGCAACAAATTTGATTCATATGTTCAATACTCAGTTGTCCCCACCCGCTGGTGTAGTTTCGTAACCTTTAGATAAAGTCAGCAGATGAAAAAAAAGTATTTTGTTTTTAAATCAAATCAATCAACTGATTTGAGTCACCAGAATGAAATCACAATTCCCAATACCAGTAAAAGCCAAAATCTTTGGACTTAACGTTGCTTCTAATATAAAAAATTTGAACCAACTCAGACAGAATAGACAACAGGAACGGGAAGGGTGTGTCTGCTCAGGCAGATGAGTCGTTATATTTAGTTTTTTTTGTTTTTCCCTCTTTACGCAATCAGTGCAATAGAACACATTTCCTTTGTGGACAGGATGCCACACACCACCCTTAGAGCCACGGTCAGAGGGTCACACACCCATACATATTTGCACTCCAAACCTTATTCAACAAGATTTTCTTGATACTTTACAAAAAAAAAAAATTAAAATAAAAAAAACATTCTATGGAAAAAGCTGGAAATAAATTCTGTAATTGTAATATACATGTGTATAACTTCAGGCTAGACCCGCACCTGAAGATGCACTCTCTACATTCCAGGGAAAGCTGAGCTGTTTTGGCTGCAGGGAGGGATGTACAGCTGCCAGCATGTATATATCTTCATTAGCACACATGCACTCAGGTTTATGTGCTCAACCGTGAGAGAGGGCGAAAAAGTTGAAACAAAAACTCAAAAAGCAAGAATTCCAAACGATTCAATGACAAATTGAGCGGAGACGAGGATTAGCTTGGCGATTCACACCTTCAATTACGTTGTCAAAAGACTCAAGGATTTAGGGAGAACTTCTTTAGAAAAGAGTTCGAATAAACGCTGCACATTTTAATCTGACCCCAAACCACACTGGGCTGTAAACCAACCTCACCCATGAAAGTTCACGCCCACTTTCTCTAAAACTGAATTTGAATTAAGATCACAGGATTTGCTGAGGAGATCTGAGGCTAGGTGTGATTTAAACCAAGAAACAGAGAAACGAAGTGCTAGTAATCTGACGTGTAAAATAAAACAAGCGCCTACAATCTATCAATGAAGAAAGGATGTCAGAATTCTGATTCATAATTCTGTAATGCTATAAAGTTGGACTAACTGGGGATTATATGGATACAAAGTGTTGCTTTTAAACCACAACAAAGGTCCGTCGTCCATTGGAAGCAGTGTAAAACAACTGTATAAAGTTAGATTTAGTCTCTAGAGGTTTATGTTTGTCTCTGCTAAAGAACAAGATTACAATAATTCTCTTCATGACTTGTGGAATGTGGAAAAGGACCTGTGTTTGACAGGGTGACTTTATAATATAACCAGTTCAAATTAATGCATATATAAAATATAGAAATTATAGAAATAAAAGCTTGGGATTGGCAAGAATTTATGTTTTTGAAAAAAGCCTGTTATGGTCATCCAGGTTACATTCTTTGATCACAAATAACAGCAAATAATGTAAAATAATACAACTAAATAAAATAACCATTTTCTATTGTAAGATATGTTAAGATGCAATGTATTCCTGCGATGAAAAGTGTCACATGATCCTTTAGAAATCAGTCTAAAATGCAGATTTGATATTTTGATATGTTGAATACAATAGCAATTAATTTGGTGTGGTAAAAATTAGCATAAATATTCAAATTTTCTGGTATGCACCAGTATATGTGCCTAAAGTTGAAGAAACATTAAGAAAACTCTAAAATTACTCCAAGTTTTAGTTCACACAGGGTCCCTGTGTAAAAATAGCATTCTAGCCCACAATTTTGAAACGTAAGACATGGGCACATCTGGGAGTGATTGTGCTGGTTTCAGCAGATGTGAAATGACAGTGATTGGTTCCATTAAACTCCTGACCTGGAAATTGTTTTTTACTAATGCGTTCTCAACACAGACACATGCCCTGCGGGTCAAGCCTCACCCTAAACACCACCAAACAACATTATTACCCACATAAACCACATCTGAGCTGTCAAACCACAGTAGCTACATCCCTCCTGACCACCAGCAACATCAAGGCCACACTGAAAGAAGTGCATGCTCTTAATTAAAAATTAAAGTTTAATCACCATTCCATTCATTTTAATTAGTCCAATTTGAATCTCTTGTGTAAGATGTCTGGCCTTTTAGACCTAGCATGCACAAAACTGGCTGGGACATAAAATGTTTTCGGCTCAGACTCATTTGAGTCAGCTCTTGGCATCTTGCGTTGTTTTTTTTCTCTCCCTCATGGTCAGGGTACGACCTCGTAACCATGGTGAAGGGCTGCTAATATTAATGCAAATGGATTCTCTGCTTGCAGGAATTCAGCCAAACTGGAGGAACCTCGAGTACCACTCCAGAGGAGGAATTTGGATTCCCACAGAAAATAGAAAAAGTATTAAACCTGGCAAGAAAGAGCAGTTTATATCTATAACTTAATCACTTATTACTACGCTATACTAGTAGGTTAGGCTGTTAGCATGCTAACTTACGACTGCTAAAGAATAAAACAACAAATGGGTAATGCTAAGTTCATAAAAAAAAATACTCTCTTTATTCTCAATGGTTTTCAAAAATTATTTTCAACATCACTTTTCAACAAAAAGTTTACACTTCACTTTACGATTGTCATGTAGTATAACAAAGTAAAAGGAATCCATGCTGAAATAAAAGTTTTAATGTAGTTTGGAAATTACACCACAATTTTAAATTGTCGAGATATATATATATATATATATAACTTTTTTTCTATAAAATATTTTTACAGATACGATTAATTTATTCATTCATAAATATTACGTTTTGAGGGGTTGCATCACATGACATTTTACAACCCAAATGAACCTTGTTTTGTCATAAAATGTAAACTTGTAGTCACAAGTTCTTCTGGTGTTTTTTCATTTTATGTTTTATGTTTTTTTCCCTGCATGTTTCTGCACATTGTTGTAAAGCTGTAAATTAAACTTCAAATATCTCCCGATTGGTTTTAAAGCCACGTTTTGCCTTCAGTGAGGACAGAAACATAAGTCAACTGTAGAAACTTGTCACATCTTCTCTGAACAGAAGGATGTTAAGCGTTAAAGAAAAGGAGGAAAAAATCTCAGCGAGACATAAGCCCATTCAAAGTCTGTGAAAGGGGTCCTCAGTGTCACATCCAAAGTCTCATGGGGTATGTCCTCCTCTCACTTCCTGTGGAGGGATAGAGTTGTGTTAGTTCTATGAGAACTATCTCTATGGGGCCTATATCCACCCACACATGTATAAAGAGATTATTCTGACCCTTATTCTACAGACACGCCATTCCCGACAGTGATGCAGTCCTATGGCACACCAGCACATCCATTTATACTACAAGACTTGTTCATGCTGCCCTGTCATTTATCTCGTTCATCTATAATCAAATAACTAGGCAGAACAGTCTGTGGACATGTCTAAGACCGCATTATGCCGCTGTGCGCACGTCTCGTGGATTAGTAAATCTTGTGTTTGACTCGTAGACGACAGGAATCCTGAATGTCAATGCAGATGTTTTTCTCCAATGGACTTCAGGTTGTAAAACTTAAGTTTGAGGGGTCATCCAATGATAATAAGAGAAGTTCTTCTCTTCAAAGTCATTTCTTGAGTTGAAGACATCATGATTCTTCCCTTAAAATTGTAATTTTTTTTCAATTATTACTTTTCACAATTTAAATGCAATGATTTGTATACATTGTTTTAGGGCTGCACAATTAAATCAAATGTTCATCATAAGTGTGACATCAATAAACTGGTTCTGTGATTATTACTAAATGTCCATCACCTGTTTTCAAATGAAGCTTTATTAAACAAAGCCATAGTTCACTGACAAGCTATTCAATATCGAGTTCATAATCACAGATAAATCACATTCAGTTATGAATGCGATATTGTATAGCTTGTTAGCAAACTACATGACAGCTCTACATACTATATACTACTGAAACAAACAAACAAAAAAACCTTTCATTACTTTTCTATTGTATTATACCTCAAATGTCAACTATACATTAGATTGGTTTCTTAAGCACAAAGAATAACATAAGTGGACTTTAAATGATTATTACCACTTAAATTACATAACTGTGGCATCCATAATTGTAATCATGATTAGAAATTTGATTAATTGTACAGGGCTAAGTACTTGTATTTTAAGTCTAAACTTACTTTTTTCTATTTACTGACTCAATATAATAATATACCTTAGTTGTTTTTACACAAAAAAAATGTATTTACATTTTTTTTTATTGGTGGAAATGGACTTAATCACTCGTTAGTCAATTTTAAAATAAGTGGTTAGTAAAATCCCTAATTTACACCAGTTTATTGGCAAAGTAAAACATCTACATAAAAAAAAAGTTACCCACGGGTGCAACCTTTCAGTCCTTGCGGTGTATGCAAATAGTGAAAAAGAAAACCAGGATAAAACAAACCTGAAATTAGACTCATATGAAGCGGCAAGACCAAAGAATGCGAGAGTAAGTTGCACAATAAAAACACCACCACCAGCTCTCGCACATGCTCCACATATCCTCAAAACAAAATGAAATGAAAAGTTTCCATGGCAGAACGCAGTCAGCATGTGGAGCTCATATGTTTCTGATAAGCTTTAATAGGGAATTGTGAGGTAATGATGAAGTCATGTTTGTCCAGTGGAAGGTTCAAATAAAAGCCTGCTGCTTTCCAAATGGTTCCATACTTACTCCAGCACTGACGCACACTGTTAGGGCAAGCACACACACACAAACAAAATATGACTATAGTTTGCAAAGCTTGTCAGGACAAGAGGAGGTAAAATTACAGTTACAATTTGTGTTCATCTCTACACACGGCTGAACAGCAGATACTCCAAATCCATTTCTATACGTATCTGACCTCAGAAAGCAAACAGAGCCAGATAGAGCTGAGCCGAAAACAAAACAAAACAGAAAGACGTTCACTTTCCCCTTATCATCTGCAATATTCATGCATTCCTTATGAAAAAAAAGCGTGAAGAGAGACAAGTGGACACACCCGCGAAGCAAAAAAAAAAAAAAAGAATGAATAAAAAGAGCTCAAGTTATAGTATAGACGAAATATGTGACAATGATTTTGACAATATTAGCAGGAAAATGTGAATCTGCACAATGAACACAGTGACAGGACAAACTGCATTGTCTGATTCGCATTCACATGGCTCGCATGAAGTGATTCTTTTCTTAGGTAGTCAGTCAAAAACATTCACAAAAAAGAACCAAATGCAAAATGGTCATTTAAAGAGTCTTAAATATTTGGTTGCTCTTGTGCATAAATATAAATACCCAAAAATGCTTAAGTAGGTAGGCAGTTCAAAACTGAGTTTAATCTGTTAAAAAAATAAAAATATATATATATATATATATATATATATATATATATATATATATATATATATATATATATATATATATATATATATATATATAATTTTATATTATTAATAATTTGTATAAGACAGAACTGACAGCATTGAACATTTTCATGTGTGGCCTGAATATCAACACGTTTCAAGTTAAATTAAATGTTAAAACCCTCATCTCTCATAACAGGTATTATTTTATGGCACATGCACACCTTGCCCTTCAGACAAATTATTCTTCAATTTTTTTCCCCCTCAAGTACAAGCTTGACTAAATTAGAATTATTTATAAATCAGGATCTGTAATTAGAGGATGCTAGAATTATCAGAATGCAAGGACAGCTTTTAAAGCATCACATTGCATACGCCTTTGACTTTTGACTATGCATCAGCAAGTCTTAACAATAAGGACAGCCTGCAGGCCCTGGGCCAATGTGTGTGAGAGACTTTTAAGCCAGTTGACAAAACAGTCTATTATCTTATATTACTGTAACTATTATCTTAAAGTTATTATGTATGTAAAGAAAATTTCACATCCAATAATATATCAACTATATACATGTATGTATTTAATATGGTCATAATAAATATACACAGTACACACACACATTTTTTTTTTTTACTTCAAAATACTCTTATTTATAATTACATATGCATCGATGTGAGAGCCGCAGCAGCTTCAGCGCATCGCAACTTCATCAGCAGCAGCTCTTCAAACGAGCATCATAAACGTGTGTCCCTGAGCGGCATCTGAAGACATGCGGGACACCGTACAAATCCACTGAATACCGCCACAGACCTAACCGAGGCATGAACAACGCATCTATGAGACAAAGCGCATTAAATGCCGCTTACCTGTGACGCGTTTGGGAAGTTGCGTCCAATCTGGGACTTTCATTCAGCCCAGGAGCACGAGCGTTTTAAACTGTACTTCAGGGTAGTTGCAGTAAAGAGCGTGTGACGTCAAGAGCGCCGCGCAGATGATATCAGCAGGGTGATTGACGTCACACGTCAAGCTAAACGGCTTCAGCTGATCCTTATGAGCTAGCTATCTGCAGCTGCCCATTATAAGGCAGGAAACCACGGCTCGTTACGTTTAAACGAGGAGCACAATATGGCAGCCGTAAAAGCGGCCTTTACAAATTTCAGAGTAAAAATTATTTGAAAAAAATCTTATTTTCATTATTTATGTAGTTAATATATAGTTGCCAACGTTTTGTTAAATGTTTGATTCATGAAAAAGCGTTGAAAACTTTTATTTGTAAACGTATTAACTGTGTTTTCTTCATTTATTATTGAGCAATGTATTAATACATTATTGTATATATTTTGTATTGTATATATATTTTTATCACAAATTTTAAATTAAATAATATTTATAATTTTAAATATCCCTTTTTTAACTAAATAATAATCGGGTTAACAATATTAACCCAATGTAGCAATAATAATATAGTTTCATTATCTTCTCCAGACCCAGTGATAGTGTATATTGTTTTAATTTTCAAATTTAGCAAATATTCTGCATGTAGTTTTCTAAAATTAAATTGTTAATCTAGTTTGAATTTTTTAAGTGTAATTGGCAGAAAATGGCTTCCATAATGTACACCATTGACCAAATTCTACTTGGAAAGTGAAGACACACAGAATAAACTTCAAATGGAATTCACTCAAGAGGTTTATCTAATGATGTGCATGTCTGCAGATTTTACCAATTCTTTGTGAGCACATGCTTCTATCTAGTGGTTTAAAATTGGTATTACATCACAATACATGCATGTGTATATGAGTGTCAACCTATGAGGGAATACATATTTAAGTTGCTATATACAAAGAATTCTATGTAAACTGTCTTTCCAATGAAACATAGGTCTATATAATGAAGAAATTATATAATGAAGAAAACAGCAGGCTAAATAATGTGACAGAGCTTTTCAATATTTAACTTTAATGACTGATAAACTAAATATAGTCAGTGATTTTAAGGAATACACAACAGGTGGTTTTTAAAACAACTACTGTTATTAAAATGGATAAATGGGAAAACATCTGAAAAACATTTGTTGTTACTAAATTGTTGTCACAATTATGAACAGTACAGATCAACAGTAACAACAAAAATAAAGGGCACTTATTATGCTATTCAAGAGTTGTGTCTAAAGAGTGAATACTTTTTGGGACCACTGTTAATCTTGTAGTAAACTGAAATGACTCATTCTGTTTTTTTAAATATCACAGAGAGTCACTGAATTATTATACAGCACAAATCCAGCTAAAAGGGGTTCACTGAACGTAGTGTTGAATGTGTACAAATGTCTGGGTGTGTTTGTGTCAGAAATAATGTAGAAGGACAGAATCCCGGCTGGCTCATCCACATACACTCCTACTTTGTTTAATGGAGGTGCTGGTAGAGGAATGTGTACTCCCGTATTCTTATGCCAGGAAATCAGTTTCTGCCCGAAGCAGCTCCGAATCCAGGATTTGTCATTGGCTCCGAACCTGCTTTCATAACCTTCTCCTTTCCTACTGATTCCCTCGTATGACACGATCACCCAATCCACTCCATTCAGCCTCCCAGTAACAGTGTCCAGTTAGACGCTCTTTACACAGAACCTGCGGAAGGCCATCAAATCTCTTGGGATTATCAGGACATATCATTGGATCTGGACATTTTAGGAGTTCTTCTCTACTCATGCTACCAAAGTTTATTCAGATCCAACTGCCAAAAATGCTTAGGAGATTGAAGTAGAAGTTTATTTAATGCTGCTTACAGGGTTCGTGCACATTTTTACCAATACATTTCACTTTTGATACAATATTCATAATGTTCCGTTATTTTACATAAGAATTGTAGGTGCCATGAAGTTGTTTATGTGGATTGCATGTTTGTATGTGTTATTTTAGGTATGCCTCTTGTGGTGGTTAAGGTTAATTACATCCATTTTGGCATTTCCTGTGGGTAGCCATCTTAAACAGGAAGTGATGTGGCAAGATGGGGGGGGAAGGGAAACAGTTTTTTGACCTGCATATCAATTCTTTCAAATCACAGTTTGATTTTATTTTTTAAGTATTAATTCCTTTGTTACAATAAACACCAGTTTCAATCAAACAATTTTCTGGGAGCAGCGTCAATTTTACTTTCCCACACAGAAGTGGCTATAAACAAATAGGAAGCCGCTACAAGAATAAAGATCTGTTCAAATTATATATTGTAATGGTGAAGAAAGAAAAAACACATGGGCTCCAGTCTGATTCGGGCCAGTAATTCTGATAATCTGCTGGACAAAGGCTTGTCAAAAGCATATGTTTGAGGCCTGTGCAGGGTTCAACTGAGCTTGTTTGAAATTAGTTTGAAGACGTTTTAGGAGAGATTCAACGAGAGAAGACGCTGTCAAGCTGAATCACACACTGATTACTGATTTTACTGAAATTACTGATTTGATAGTCTGTATGGATTTATTTACTCACCAAACCTATAGACTATTGAATCAATGTGTGAATATCCATCCAAAAGCTGTGGGAATGAGTAAACCTATGCAATATAGCCTATGTGCAATATCGTGCTGAAATTCAGGACTTGATTAAATGTTGTAATATAGATTTGGGAAATAAATTTTAATGACTAAAAACTTTCTGGGTTAATTTATTTTTCCAAAACTTTTCATAGAATGAAACATGCAGAAATACATTCTGTTTGCTTTCATTATTTTACAACAATACAATATTCTGATGTTATTGTGAGTGAACAAATAAATGTAGAGTTTTTATAGATTCAAAATAGTATTACTCTTATCTGTATGAGTATCTCCAACACTGACTAAACAATAACCTCATTAACTTCATTTGAGCTTGATTTTGGTGAAATGTTATTAATTTAATGACGCCTACCAAATATGGGTTTTTAGGGTTTTTAGGTTTCATTTAGCAGTGACAAAATTACCTCAGCTTCTCCGGGTGACAGCTTTTTGAAAAGCAGCTTCGCTCCTGAATCCTGAAGTTATTGTTACTCGGGTTGCTTTAGACGAGAGTTTGATGAAATCAGTGAACTTAAAGGTGGAAAGTATAAATATACAACACTGAAAGATTACGTAATTGAGCTGTAAGTATACACCACACCCCTTGGTTACTGATAATTTACAGAACATTGCTTTAGAACCAAGCAGAGCTTTCAGTAAGCAGTATAACTTTCAGTAAAATGTGCTCATAATGTGGTCCAGATATATCAGATATTATTTTGGAAATCTGCTAACATAAAAACCATGAGACCTAAAGAAAAGTATCTTTAAACATATGCAATTTCTTTCTGTATACTGTTAGCAAAAAGAAGTAATGAAAATAAATAACAAAGGTATAACACCATATCTCCTCACTTTTATGACTATTTTAAAATTACCTCAGCCTTTCCAGTTGGCAGTTTGGACACAATGAGTACAAAGATCAGAGTTTGATGAAAGTCTTTTATCACAGCACTACGCCCTTTAGTTACACATGCTTCACAAAACCTTGAATAAAAATCAAGCTGAGCTTCCAGTGAGCAGAGTGACTTTCAGTGAAACAGGTTCATTATTGAATCAGAATTTGCAAATCTTCATTTGTAAATCGCTTTGGATTTGTGAGTGTATTTTGTGAATTTCCTGGCAGCCTGTCTACTCTTTAACCAATCAGATGCCATCTTATTGACATGTATTCACTTTCTTCTGTGGAGAAGTGAAACCAAAATGTCACGAGATCCCAGCTATAGAAGGTAGATGGGGCCAAAAGTCTTTAAACAGAACATGTTAACGTTTGCCATGTCAACAAGCACTGTTTCATCCACATTTACACAGCAATACTGAGTTTTTTCTTATTTCACCGCTGTAAGTATAGAAATGCAAATTCTGGCAATTTTTATGTGTCTGTTTTAGCCACATTTCTTTAGTTTTAGCAGGTTTAGTAAAGATGCACAGTTTTACCATGTTAAGATGACAAGTTTAAATGTGTCACGCAATGCTCACATTCTGGCCATGTTTGAACATGTAATACTTAGAAAGTAAATTTACCATTTCCCAAGGATTAACCCTTTCTTTAGTACATTGCAATATTGCTTTACTCTTATGTACTGTGTTAAAGTAAATTACTTTAATCAATGTGTATTAAGACTGAGGAAGAATGCTGAACTAATCAACTAAAAAGGGCATGACATAAAAATCAACGTACCAATGCATCCCTCATGAACAAATACAATGTCTGATGTTTGCATATGTACATGCCAGTGTACCATTACGGTATCTTTCATGAATTAACCTGTTAGAATACATAAATACCAACAAACCAACATACCATAAACAAGGACATACTGTGCATACTGACACATTCAAAGTCCCATTCAAAGACTTTTGGCCCCATTCACCTTACACATATAAGGCTGCTGCTGATGACCAAATTCGGAGCAAGAGTCTGTACAGTACTGATCGCGAGGTGAACCTGCGGTTTCCATTCGTGCCCCAAAATCCTGCAGACGCAACCGTAAACAAGACTGATATTTGTACAATCACAGTTATGGAAAAATACAATTTAAACACAGAGGCTGTTTGTATAAAGTGAAGCAATTACAGCTTTGCAAGTAGTGCTTGTTTGTTTTTTCCCAGATCACAAATGCAGACATGATAATGTTTATAAGGCATGATGTGTAAAACGATAGTATAAGTCATTATAATTAGTAATTATTCCCACTGGATGTAACAAATTTATGGTTTTATGATATTATAGTGCAGGGACACAGCTTTTCTGGGTATTCAACCAATCACAATGCACAAGATAGCTGGCCAGTTTTAGGGATTTCATGTGTACACAAATATTTTCTCAGACAACGCTGTGCTAAAGGAAGAACAAGGAAAAAAAATCACTTACCCTACCTTTAAGACTAGATTCTTACTAAACACTGTCATACAATTATAGCTTACATGACTGGGATCATCAAATTACATCAACTTTATTTCTGTTAAATAATTCACACACACCACAAGAAAATACTATGGCACTGGACAAAGGTCAAAATATGGTCATATTGTATAAAAAAATTATTTTGGATTTTGCTAACATTTTTCCTGAAGAAAGGTAGACATGTATAGCATACTAAATGTTAGGGATGAATATTTACTGAGTAATCCATTATTTTTTAGTAGGGGAGTCAAAATGCCAATTTTCACCTCAGATTCAGAGCCAGATAGCAAGGGGTAAAAATGACCATAAAAAAACTAATTTTTATCATTTTTATTTATATAGCGCTTTTAACAACACAGGTTGCATCAAAGCACTGAACAGTATAAGGTAGAAGAATACAATGATAGGGATGTAAAATGACGAGAGTGAACAATTTGTTATTAAACGCAGAGATGGTCTCTGTAATCAATTCAACGATAATCACTAGAAGTTAAGTGTCCCCAACAAAGCAAGCCAGAGGTGACAGCGGCAAGGAAACAAAACCCCATCCATACAGAATGGAGAAAAAAAACCTTGGGAGAAACCAGAATCAGTTGGGGTCAGTTCTCCTCTGACCGGACGCCCAGCATTAAATTCCAGTTCAATTTTAAACACAGCTGTGTCAGATAGTGTAAATGACTGTGTGTGTGTGTGTGTGCATCAGGATCTGGTGATCTGTACACAGGAGCATCTAGGTTTTCTGGTCTCTGATGAACATAATCTCTGGGTGCTGATCCACCATCTAGTCTGGATACAAACTGTAAAAATAGATTGAGAAAGAGACAGGACTAATATTAGTGTAGATGCAATTTTATAGCGTATTTTAAAAATAAATAAATAAATGTTAATTTTGGTTAACTTATAATATTGTCTGAAATAACTTTTCTAGTAGGTTAGTGACTTCTGAGGTTTTCCGCATTGTTGGCGTGATAGGGTGAGTCAGATCAACGATCGATGGATGGAGCCGTCTTGAGATCTTGACTTCTGGCCACCAAACTGGCTTAGCATGCTATTACTTAGGGAACGCATAAAAAATTACTCTTTTTGAGTCTATCGAGGAGATGGCTGCATTAAGGTAAGCGATCTATGGGGTAGCCTCTGACTAAGACCTGGACTAGCCCAGATGTGTTGTGAGTCTGTTCTGGCCAAACAAGGTCTCTAAGCGACCCAGACTCCTAACAAACGATAAGTCGAAACTAGGAAATTTTATAGTTAATTAATGATCCAAATTTACTCACAACTAGAGAGATCAGTTAAATTTTAATAAATATAAATAAAATCACGAAAGATTGGAGTCAGATAAAAT
Organism: Puntigrus tetrazona; assembly: GCF_018831695.1. Classification (NCBI taxonomy): domain Eukaryota; kingdom Metazoa; phylum Chordata; class Actinopteri; order Cypriniformes; family Cyprinidae; genus Puntigrus; species Puntigrus tetrazona. The sequence goes on along the minus strand of NW_025048504.1, from coordinate 145,944 downwards.
TATGTATAAGGTCAGTACTATAATTGGAAACCCAAATGATTAATAAATATTAGTGATTTTCAATGAGACACAAAGAAAAGATCAAACACGCATTGACCTTCGACCAGGTCCTCTGGATTCCGTTCTGCAGGAAAAGGGGGACCCTTATAGAAGTAGTCAGTTATTCCTGTAGATAAAGCCCTATTCACATGGGAAAATTTTTCATGTGGCTACAAGAAATATAGGCTAATTTGGATAAAACCATTTTATGCATTGTGGCGGGGTGAAGAAACACATGGCAAGGAGAGCTCAAATAAATACCCCGAAGGGTGGATTTATTTATAAACAGAAAATAAGATGAGTGCTGGTTAATGTCCAAAACAGTGGTGGGTGCTGCAGTGCTCTCCCATCTTCCCTCATCCTTGGGGTGGTGGCTGATCGGTCACATGCTGCTGTCTAAAAGACACAAGAGAAGGGATGTTACCGCAAGCTTGTGTGAAGTTCATGCTCTCTCCTCTGGTGTGCCTCGTGGTGTTTTATGGCCAGATGGAAATGAGGAGCATCTGTGACCGATCAGCCGGTGATGGGTGTGTCCATGTGCTCCTTGTCTGTTTTCAGGGTGATGCAGATGGTTGCTCGGACGCTCCTCACAATATGTATTTATTTATTATTGATATCTGCATTTAATACATTTTAATGATAATAGCCTATACAATAATTAAATATATAAATCATTATAAATAAATAATAATAATTATGAATTATTAGAATACTGTTACGCAATGCCTTGACATCATATCAGGGAGATGAGTCAATACATTGGAGTAAAATCATATCCCATGTGAATGCCCCACACAAAATGTAGATGTCGGGGAGTAATTTTTTTAACTTTCACAAGGTCCCCAGATAATACTAATCCTGGGAAATCCAGGTCTTAAGACATGTTTTGCATTGTGCAATTCTTGAAGCATCACATGATCAATAATAATTCACAGCATGCTAATTTCCACAGTCTGTTACGCAACATGCCTGCAATCTTAGTCCTTACTACTAAGTAGTAAACTGAACACTTTACCTTAACCTGAGCATGAAAAATTAACTATTTAAGTATTGTTTTATGGTGCTCAAATCCCCTGCACCTTCCACCTATTTTTCTTTTACTCTCAGGTTAGGTAAAGTAAGTCAAATCTGTCCTATCCCCAAGTATTAAATCATACTCACTAGGCAGGTCTCAGAAGACTTCTCCGTGGCTTTGTTCTGCTCAGATTTTTGAAATCAGAGTCTGTTGTCAGACGAGTGTCGTGGTTATAATAAGATATAGCTTTATAATATAAATATTAAATAGGTTACAAATAAAATACTTGAATTAAAAATAAAAGTAAAAGTAAAAACAAAGCTCTACAAAGAAACTCTAATGTTCAAGGCACCAGCTGGCAAGGTTGTCGACCCCGGAGAGGCTCGGTCAGCATCTAGGTCGCCCTTCTTGTTCTGGATTATTTTATAGATAATAGGTGTAGTCCAAGGTCAGCTGGTGTCCTGCATATATCTGATGTCATCAAGTGGGAAACTCCCTGCAGAACTTCTGCATATAAAAGTTCTCCATCTTCTATCTCTCGCTCTCCATGAATTTCTCCGAAGATGTCTCCTTCTCCTCGTCTGCAACACAGCATCTGGTAATACTTTTTCCCTAACGCTTTTACTAAATACATATGTCATCTCTGACTATACTTCTAATACATTGAATAACTACTTCATACACTCAGTATCTTTCCTACTTCTAGCTATAGCAACTCTGTTTACTATTATTTTCTACGATTTCAATAAAAAGAATAAAACATCCATCGTATATTTATTTTTAATCCCTCTTGTTAATAAACAAAATGCAACACCCCATGTCTTCCTTTTCTTTCGCATCAGCATTCAAACTCTTCATCATGTGTTCACATTTTACAAGGGCATTACAACAAACGGGACAAACTTACAAATCAATAAAACTGTCAGTTTTCACAACAGTATTAAAGGGTTACTCCACAAAACTTTGTGATTAATAACTTACCCCCTTGTTGTTCCAAACTTGTAAAAGCTTAGTTCATATTTGGAACACAATTTAAGATATTACTAATGAAAACCAGGAGGCTTGTGAGTGTCCCATTGACAGCCAAACAATTAGGACTGTCAATGAGCAAAAAAGCATGAAAGACCTAATCTGAATGCTCCATCTGCCATTGTGTTTAAAGTGCAACATTATGAAGTGACGAGAATACTTTTTGTACAGTAACAAGCCTCCTGTTTTTATAAAAAAAAATATCATAAATGGATTTATACAGGTTTTTAGGGTTTTGGAACGGCATGGGGTAAGTGATAAAAAAAAAATTCTCATTTTGGGGTGGAGTAAAGTATTGTTGGAACTTTAACAATGTTTTGATCAAGATGATGTTTGCAGATCTTAATGCAAGGGTAGATTTTTGCCACTGAAATAACGTCCTTGTGAGGGGCTGAGAAAAAAAAAGAAAAAAAAAAAAAAAAAAGAAAAAAAGAATAGCAGTTACACTCGACAAAATCAAATTTCATAAAGAATCAATAATCAATCAAATAACCAGGCCAAATTAATAAAAAAAGAATTAAAATGAACTCAAATAATGATTAACTTAAATAAGTCAGTCAAGTGCTAACCAAACTAAAACTCCCTCCCACAACATCACGACTCTGGACTCTTTGTTTATGTTTTTCGTCCCATGCCATGTGCTCCCTGTGCCCTGCCTTCCCTCTGTGTTAATTGTATCATTGTCATCAGCTGTGTGTCGTTTATTTAGTCAATTACCGCGTGTATTTAAGTCTTGTGTTTTCAGTTCAGTTTGTCTGATCGTCAAGGTCTATACCAGATGTCCATACCTGTGTTTGTCCTGCCTGCCTGTTCTACCTGCCTGCCTTTGTATCTTTATTTTGCCATTTTGAGATTAAAACCCTTTATTTTCATTTACGCGAGTTGTGTGCTCTCGTGCTTACCACAAGCGTGACAGAACGATCAGACCTAAAAACAGTTAGCGGCGTATTTTCCCTCTTTTTTTGTTTTTTGTTTGCCATGTTTTCCCATTATCAAGACCCAAACTTCCTCATCCGCCTGCTGGAGCAGGGGGATTGCTTCCTCGAGGAATATACCGAGCTATTCCTCCAACTGGCCAACGACTCCCGCTACCCGGACAGCTTTCTGTGCGGAATCTATTTCCGCGGACTTAACACCTCCAGCCAAGCGCAGCTGTCCGGGAGCGGTCCTCGAGGGAGCATCGCCGCATACATCGAGTGGGTGCTGGTGTCCTGCAAATCGTCAATGACTGTTGCGTTGGAGGACAACGACACCAGCCCCACTCCAGATCCAGAGCCTAGCCCATCCCTTCACCGCAAGGTCGAGCCCAAGCCTGAGCCCACCGCTGACACGGGGGCGGAGTCGAGTGCAACCACGGACCCATCGTCACAGAGAGCGACAGAGCCCGCTGGTTCCGCCCAGCCGCCCCGTTAGCCCGCTGGTTCCGCCCAGCCGCCCCGTTAGCCCGCTGGTTCCGCCCAGCCACCCCGTTAGCCCGCTGGTTCCGCCCCCAGTTCCAGTGCCCGCGCCCGTGGCGCGCCCTCCAGTGCCCGCGCCGCGCGCGCGCCTCCAGTGCCCGCGCCCGTGCGCGCCTCCAGTGCCCGCGCCCTGCGGCGCGCCTCCAGTGCCCGCGCTTCCCGCGCGCCTCCAGTGCCCGCGCCCGTGCGCGCCTCCAGTGCCGCGCCTCCAGTGCGCGCCCTCCAGTGCCCGCGCCTCCAGTGCCCGCGCCCTCCAGTGCCCGCGCCCTCCAGTGCCCGCGCCCTCCAGTGCCCGCGCCCGCGCGCCTCCAGTGCCCGCGCGCTCCGCGCGCGCTCCAGTGCCCGCGCGCGCGCGCGCTCCAGTGCCGCGCCCGTCGCGCCTCCAGTGCCCGCGCCCGTGCGCGCGCCTCTCCAGTGCCCGCGCCTCGGCGCGCCTCCAGTGCCCGCGCCGCGCCTCCAGTGCCCGCGCGCCCAGTGCGCGCGCCCGGCGCGCTCCAGTGCTGTCTCAAGTTTTCCCACCCTCCCACCTTGCCACACTGCATCGATGAATCCCAGCAGCCCCTGCGCTCATCCTCAGCTCACCATCTGGAGCTCGCTACGGGTCTGCCGGTTCTCCATCGCCGTCGAGGTTGGAGGATCCCTCGCCTCACCGTCCCGCCTCCGAGACCCAGACTCCTCCTCGGCTCGTAGACCCGTCGGCTCCCCCTGGGCTCCTAGCTCCTAGCTCCACCAGGCTCCATCGTCCCTCCGGCTCTGCCTTGGTCTGTCGTCGACCATCCGTCGCCTCGGGATTCCTCTCCTCCGGCTTCGCCTCATTCCTCCATCCCACCGGCTCTGTCAGGCTCCTCCTTTCATCCGGCTTCACCTCAGTCCTCAGTCGCTCTGGCTCCGCCGCGTCCTTCCCGTCCCCCGTCTCCGTGTCAGTCGCCGAAGCCTGCGGCGTCGCCTTGGACCTCCAGCGCCTCGACCTTTGTTTATGTTTTTCGTCCCATGCCATGTGCTCCCTGTGCCCTGCCTTCCCTCTGTGTTAATTGTATCATTGTCATCAGCTGTGTGTCGTTTATTTAGTCAATTACCGCGTGTATTTAAGTCTTGTGTTTTCAGTTCAGTTTGTCTGATCGTCAAGGTCTATACCCGATGTCCATACCTGTGTTTGTTCTACCTGCCTGCCTTTGTATCTTTATTTTGCCATTTTGAGATTAAAACCCTTTATTTTCATTTACGCGAGTTGTGCTCTCGTGCTTACCACAAGCGTGACATGGACGAGTTCACATTACACAACAGGGGGGAGAACAACAAGTACAACAACAAACACATACTAATTCAGTACTTAAATTGAGATTAAATATACTTTCTAAATGAAACCTATTTCATCCATCAAAGGAATAATGTAATAAATAATCTGTAAATTCACCATCTCCGTTGTCCCCGCATTTTATTTATTAGTTGGTATTAGCAAGTGGAACTAAAAAAGTGGAAGCAGCACTTCGGACATTAGATAACCAGACATAGCATCAGACAATCGGGAACCAATGACGAGCTCAAAAAGATATACAGAACAAACTAAATTGTTTTCTTATAACCTAAATATCAAATCAATATAAGACAAACAATAATACGAAATGTGTGCATGTGTGCGTAGGTTACCGCTCTCTGATGTGTGGCCACTCTATGGGCCATCACACTCCTTCTCCTATTATCTTTTTCACTGTATTGTGGGAGCAAAGAATATTTAAAAAAAAAAAGAAAAAAAAAGAAAACACAGATCAATCAATTCCAGTCTCTCTATACCAAGAATCAGCCAGGTAAGTTTGGCATCAGGCCAAAAATACTTTCTGCTACTAGACAGCCAGCCAGAATGTAGTCAAAGGATAATTAAAAAAATTCATTGATAAAAAATTAACAGTGTCTTTTGTAACTTGTAGTGTGCTGCTACGGTGTTATATCCTATAGTATTACAAATGTGGCTTTTTGTTAATGACTGTGTGGTGGTTTCCAAGTTTTATATGAATAAAGCAGAGTATAGTGACATGTAACCTGGCAAGTATCTTCATTTACCAACATTGCAACATTTCCTAAAAATGCATTCAGATATGTTTGTAGATGTCTGCAGTTCTCTGTGATTGAACGTAAAGTTATTACTTCGACTTTTAGCTGTCTATAGTTCAATATATTTTCTGTTGTGATTCAGCTGTGAGAGGATGTCCAGCAGGTCTGTGCACCATCCATATTACGTCATTTTCGTCATAAGGTGGGCTTGCAGGCATGTGTCGTTCATATAGTCATAGCCAAGGTTGAGTTTACTTTAAAAGCTTTGTGGATGCGGCTGTGTGCAGGACTGAACGGAAGACAGAAAGTGAAGTATACAAGTGATTGTGAGTAATTGTTTCTGTCATGACCAATCTATTTTATAACCAGCCAGTATCAAAATAATCTGCAGGTGTGGTTTGCGGGCGCGGGTCAGATATTATTGCTGGCAGACCAGTTTTGGCCCGCAGGCCACCTGTTACCGACCACTACACCATACTGTCCTCGAAGATGACATTAGGTGCAGATTCATCAAATCTGGATGCTGTCTTTAGGTCCAGGCAAGCTGAAGCCCCTACTGGCTCAACAGGTACTTCACCTGAAAATGTAAAGCTGGACTGTGTTTCTGGATCTGTAAGTCTGTACTGTGTGTAGACTCTGTACAGTCTGTAGACTGTACAGGTTTTGTTTGGTCTGCACTGTGCATTTTTTGATGAAATGGGAAGGCCGTTTGTGGGATCCTGGTTGGTGGCTGTCAGAGAACGTGTCCAGCAAACCTCATTCAGATTTTGACCACGATTTGAGCCAACGGGCGAGCAAACGGGTGTGTCGTTGTTCGATGATACACTTTGTTGTTGGTAACCCAATCTTGATATATGACCTTTAGGATGCGTCTGAGACATCGTTGTTAAAATGTATTAAGGTGCCATATGGTTTTGGCTGTTATCATACATGTTTTGCAAGCTTAGATTGCCATTAGAATGACTGTTGAATTGAATAGCAGAATCTTGGTCTCAAGGGCTATTGTGTTTGTCCCCCACAGAGCCTGGGGGCACACAACACGGTGCACAACATGGTCGTCATTGCTGTTAGACTAGATGACGCTCCCTAAGAAAGTAATTCAGTCTGCCTCTTCTATTCGTTCTTGTCAAACAGTAACAGGTGTACACTGGCATATGTGATACGCATAACTTTGGTCTTTGTACTATTGAATCAAAGGTCGACCTTTGGTGACTCCCACTCCAAGGCTGCCATGTGAGATTTCAAACATACTGAAATACTTTCTTTTTTGCACTCTCTTTTTTCTAGCACTTTAGATACAGTTGCTCCTTTGCACTTAAAAAAGATAAAAGAAAACAATCTGACTCCATGGTATAATGACAACACACGCACCCTAAAGAGAGCAGCCCGGAAAATGGAGCGCAGGTGGAGAAAAACCAAATTAGAAGTATTTCGTATTGCCTGGCGGGAGAGTATGCTGTCATACAGAAAAGCATTAAAATAGCAAGATCTGATTATTTTTCATCCCTTTTAGAAGAAAACAAACACAACCCCCGGTATTTATTTAGTACAGTGACTAAATTAACAAAAAATAAAGCATCAACAGGTGCTAATATGCCCCAAGAGTATAGCTGCAATGAGTTTATGAATTTCTTTACTTCTAAGATTGATACCATCAGAGATAAAATTGTAAATATGCAGCCGTCAACTACAGTTTCACATCAGATAATGAGCTTTAGATCCCTAAGGAAAAATTACACTCTTTTCTATTATAGGAGAAGAAGACTTGTACAAACTTGTTAAATCATCTAAACCAGCAACATGTATGTTAGACCCTGTTCCATCTAAACTATTAAAAGATCTGCTTCCAGAAGTTATAGATCCTATTTTGAACATTATTAATTCATCATTGTCATTAGGTTATGTTCCCAAAACCTTTAAACTGGCTGTAGTTAAACCTCTCATTAAGAAACCACATCTTGATCCCAAAGACTTAGTAAATTACAGACCAATCTCTAATCTCCCTTTTCTGTCAAAGATACTAGAAAAGGTAGTATCCTCACAACTGTATTCCTTTTAGAAAAAATGGTGTCTGTGAGGATTTCCAATCAGGTTTTAGACCGTACCATAGTACTGAGACTGCTCTCATTAGAGTTACTAATGACCTGCTTCTATCATCTGATCGTGGTTTTATCTCGTTATTAGTGCTATTAGATCTTAGCGCAGCATTCGATACTATCGATCACAACATTCTCTTGGATAGACTAGAAAACTATGTTGGCATTAGAGGAAGCGCCTTAGCATGGTTTACATCATATCTATCTGACCGCTATCAGTTTGTGGCATTAAATGAGGAGGTATCATATCGATCAAAAGTGAAATATGGAGTTCCTCAAGGCTCAGTGCTAGGACCGTTACTTTTCAACCTTTACATGTTACCTCTGGGAGATATTATCAGGAGTCATGGTGTTAGCTTTCACTGCTATGCTGATGATACTCAGCTCTATATTTCAGCGCAGCCTGGTGATACACACCAAATTGAAAATCTAACAGAATGCATAGTCGATATAAAAAGCTGGATGATGAGTAACTTAATGTTAAATTCTGAAAAACAGAGGTGCTAATAATTGGACCTAAAACTCCACATATAATAATCTAGAACACAGCCTATCACTTGATGGCTGCTCTGTTAATTCTTCATCATCAGTTAGGAACCTAGGTGTGCTGTTTGACCGCAATCTTTCCTTTGAAAATCATGTTTCTAGCATCTGTAAAACTGCGTTTTTCCATCTTAAAAATATATCTAAATTACGACCTATGCTTTCAACCTCTAATGCAGAAATATTAATTCATGCGTTTATGACCTCAAGGTTAGATTATTGCAATGCTTTATTGGGTGGTTGTTCTGCACGCTTAATAAACAAACTTCAGCTAGTCCAAAACGCAGCAGCCAGAGTCCTTACTAGAACTAGGAAGTATGATCATATTAGCCCGGTTCTGTCAACACTGCACTGGCTCCTATCAAACATCGAATAGATTTTAAAATCTTATTAATTACCTATAAAGCCCTGAATGGTTTAGCTCCTCAATACTTGAGCGAGCTCTTATCACATTATAGTCCTGCACGTCCGCTGCGTTCTCAAAACTCTGGCCATCTGATAATACCTAGAATATCAAAATCAACTGCGGGCGGCAGATCATTTTCCTATCTAGCACCTAAACTCTGGAACAATCTCCTAACTCTGTTCGGGAAGCAGACACACTCTGCCAGTTTAAATCTAGATTAAAGACACATCTTTTTAACTTAGCCTACACATAACACATCAACACACCTTTTATTATTCAAATCCGTTAAAGGATTTTTAGGCTGCATTACTTAGATTTGCTGGAACCGGGAACACTACTTCCTACAATACGATGTACTTGTGACATCGTAAAAAGAATGGCATCTACGCTAATATTAGTCCTGTTTCTTTCTCAATCTGTTTTCACAGTTTGTATCCAGACTAGATGGTGGATCAGCACCCAGAGATCATGTTCATCAGAGACCAGAACACCTAGATGCGCCCGTTGACAGATCACCAGATCCTGATGCTCACACACACACGCACACGCACACACTAAGTCATTTACACTACCTGACACAGCTGCGTTTAAAATTGAACTGGAAGTTAAGTGCTGGGCGTCCGGTCAGAGGAGAACTGACCCCAACTGAGTCTGGTTTCTCCCAAGGTTTTTTTTTCTCCATTCTGTATGCATGGGGTTTTGTTTCCTTGCCGCTGTCGCCTCTGGCTTGCTTGGTTGGGGACACTTAACTTCTAGTGACTATCGTTGAATTGACTACAGAGACCGTCTCTGCATTTAATAAGAAATTGGTCACTCTCGTCACTATACATCCCTGTCATTATACTGTACAGTGCTTTGATGCAACCTGTGTTGTTAAAAGCGCTATATAAATAAAAATGATTGATTGATTGACTTTAGCCATGGAGCGGAGTGATTATTAAATGCTTGGAGCATGGAGGAGAAACTGTTGCCCCTCCACATGCTTTGGCAAGAGTGTACAGTAGTAGTGTTTCTCAAGCCTGGTCCTGGGCATACCCCAATTAAACACCTGATTCAACTCATGAGCTTAGGAGAAGAAACTCCACAACAGAGTATAAAGATTGTGAATTTCATGCTTGTCACGCTGCTATTTTGAGAGGATAACCCTCTGCTGCGAATGCTGAAATTAATGCGAATACCTGCTTATTTTTTGTAAACTTTTTCGGCTTTAAGTAAAATGTTCACATTCTTTGTTTGGTCATTTGAACTGAAGAAAATATATTTTATCACTTAACATGATAATTAGATTTGTTTTCTCATGTTTTGCAGAATTTTTTCACTGTTCTTATATACCGCAAAAATAATGACTAAGTATAATTGTTATTGTAAAGATTTTTTTTCCATGGCTATGGAGGAGAATCATAGATTGTGGGTCATATTCGACAGACTGCTTGTGTCTGTCTGTCAAAAGTATGTTTGTATGAAACTGTATATTTATATTAATTTTAACTAACATTTTAAATGGTTTCATGTAGTAATAATAAAATACATGCAGATGAGGCTAGAATATTAATGCGTTTTTTGGTAAATCACAATAAAGAAGCCAATATTTAAAGGTCATATTTTGGGTTCATCGGTTCCTCTGCCGATATTATGCTTTTTAGTAAGAACGTGGTCTTTTCACTGTCCTGGTACAGCGTTCTTGCTCAATATATGTTAAATTCACATTTTGGGCTTTTGTGTGTATCTGCAAGTAGCATATGCTTTACAATTTATGTTTTTATTACTATATTTGTGCTAATATAGTTGCTCCTAGCGACAAAATTCTAAGAAAACGTGTTTCTACTTAATATTAAAGAAAAGGTCCTAAAATGTTTTTTGAGAAAGCATTTTAACCCTTAAAAGGTCAGAAATTGTTAGGAGTACAGACAAGGACTTTTAAGAGTTTCTATAGCAGTGAAAAAAAACAAAAACCTAAATCCAAATTTAAACTGTCAGTCAGTGCCAGAAGCCTTGTGGGCATTACACTTTCCTTGCGCTTTGGGCGTCTCCTGTTTGAATACAGACTCGAGGACCTTTCCCAATCCCTCCCACTTTGCTTCCTGTCAAACCTGTCCTGTTACAATAAAGGCTAAAAATGAACCTTAAAAAAAATTATTGTGTCATATCTAGCAACAGGGTCAGACCCGCCTCCTCACTAAGATATCCTTGTTCAGAGTTGCTCTCAGATGGGGCCTGAATCACTTCTATACTAAAACATGTAGCTAGAAATTTTTAAGCTAAAGTAGGAGCACTCTGACAAGATTCTCCTAGATTATTAGCATCACAGTCTTATTTGATCTTGAGAAAGAGTCCCAGTCAGTGTTGCCAATTTACCAATTTTCTGACTTGATTTAACGACTTCACGCCTTCTGAGACTTTTTTTTTTTTTTTTTTTCAAACATTTAGGAACAAATATAGCAAATTCTTGCACAAACCTCATCTTTGTTCTCTTATGTTTGTTGACATTTAGCTAACATTTTAGCTACCCAATGTACACACTATCCATTAAAAATTCTGTGTTATATTAGTAATTTATAATATTATTTAGGACATATGGGTGTATAGTATGAACATTGGGATGCAGGGACAAAATTGAGACTTCAGCATTAGACTACTGTTTTTTTAGAGATAGTACATCTACCTCCCGATTCAATACTATCAAGATAATTGGGTGCCAATATGATATGTATTGTTTTTTTTGACAAATTTTGATTCTACAAGTGTAGCACCCCTGCCCTCTTAGATGTGTCCTTACCTAAGGACTATAGCAGAGAAAAAAAAGCACAGCCAAACGAAAATATCAAGAAGAACACAGGATGTTTTTGTCAGAGTGGGAGAGTTTATATTTTTTTGTTAAACGTAAATGGCAAGCCGATCTGCCATATGTCACGCAGCATTAGCGCATTTCAAAGCTTCAAATCTTCAGCGTCACTTCAGCTCACTCCACCCTTACATCGAACAGGAATTTCCAAAAGGGACTGAACTTCGCAAGAACAAGTTGGTCACTTTGAAAAGCCAGGCAGAAAAGCAGGTGCAGTTTTTCCAAAAATTTACGAAACACTCGGAGACCGTAACGCTTGCATCATATCAGCTGGCTTGGAACATAGCACGGGCTAAAAAGCCATACAACAAAGACTTCATTAAAAAAAGCCTCATTGACGCCTTTGAAATCTTGGCTCCTGGAGACAACAAACTAAAACGGAGCGTATCAGAAGTTCAACTGTCCCGCCACAGTTTTGAACGCAGAATATCGGATATTAATACAGCTGTTGAATCACAGTTGCACTCTGACCTTCAAGCATGCGAGTATTTTAGTGTGGCATTGGATGAGAGTTGTGACATACAAGACAAGCCTCAGTTGGCAATATTTGCACGGTCTGTGTCAAATGAATGTATGATCAAAGAAGAACTCCTTGATATTGTGCCATTAAAAGACAGAACCCGTGGTATAGATGTGAAGGAAGCAATGATGGCTGCGTTTGCAAAAGCAAATCTGCCCATACCGAAACTAACTGCAATAGCCACGGATGGAGCGCCAGCCATGATCGGATCCGTGAATGGGCTTGTCAGGCTGCGCAAAGCTGATCAAACATTTCCCGACTTTTGGAATTTCCACTGCATCATCCACAAGGAGCAACTCGTGTCTAAATCATTGAATTTAGACAACGTCATGAAGCCTGTGATGGAAATTATCAACTACATCCGCACACATGCGCTTTACCACAGGCAATTCAGGAATCTCATCGCTGAGCTGGACCAAGGGTTTCCAGGTGACCTGCCGCTGCGCTGCACTGTGAGGTGGTTGTCAAAAAGCAAGGTACTTGTTGAGACTATTTCACTCAAACGGCTCTTTACCAGGAAGGATCAACTCAAAGCGAAATAAAACACAAGTCAGGTTTTTATGGATTTTAAGGCTTGCAAAGATTGCTGTCGATTGCAAGCGGGAGAGAAGCAGGTTTCTCCTTAACATCCCTTTTGCCTCCAGACGGATCTCAGTCCGCCTGAGGCCGGGGGCCGGGCAGGCCCCCGCCTTCTGCCTCCTTCCCTGCTTTGCCTCCTCCCTGCTTTGCCTCCTCCGCTTTGCCTCCTCCGAAGCTCAGCTTGCAAGTCACTTTATTTATAGAGGAAAAGACAAGATACAGTAAATGAAAACAATTGGCCACATTTCTTGTGCGTCAGAATCTTCACTCCTTCAGATTCTTCCGGTGGCCCTATCAGTATTCTACGGAGGCCATGTTATGACCAAGAATCAAACTGAAACTAAAAGGCCACAGGTGCATAACTGTCAACATTTAACTCCAACATTCCGTTCTCATCAGGCTGACAAAGCCTGGCACCCGATGGAAGCTGTAACTGAAGGGTCAAAGTTGCAAAATGTCAATACATAACCCTAACATATCCCTCCTGTTTGACGTTTAGCACCTGAAAAATAACATAATAAAGCATATGCATATTGAACTACATCTCTACTAATTACTTGATTACATAGTCGATGCTTACTTTAAACAGCAAGGTTGGGCTAAAACCCCAGTATCTGAGGAAAAATTCCCAACCGACCCCCAAAATGTTACCTGGGCGATCACCTGTAAGGCTTGCATCTTAATCATAATGTATACAATACAAAATTTAAAACTTGAACATAGGAGGAAATGTGAAAATAAACTGAAAAGGAAGAATGAAATAAAACGGTGCCTCTTGTTCTCAGCACGGCTACTGTAGCTTATCAGTGTACCTTTTGTATCATAACATCAGCACTCAGCCATGTCACAGCTGAGACTACACACATGATACAAAACTCTCCATTTCTCTCTTGGTGGAGAAGCATGGTAAAACTGAGAAATGTCTGGCTAATCATTTTAGTAATCATTGCCCTTAAACATGGTAAAACACAGATCATGCATAAACATGTTCAAATCAAGATGAGTCTTTAGTTCATGTTGTTCTGTGAACCAGTCAAAATTCAATTAGTTTTAGTTCCCCTTTAATCGTCTCTCTTATGGCCACCAGTGTGACGTCACTGCTGCAGTCAGGTTTAGAGCAACTCTCCAGCCCTCACGTGCTCCCATTGGGGGCGCTATAGCTGGGAGTAAGGGATTAGTTGATTTCTTCAGCAGCCAAAGGTTTTGATACCGGCCGACTTCCACCCTTACTCAGCGTCCTCCCAAGGTGTTAGCAGTTTGCAATGGCTTTGATGAATCCACGTAGATCTCTCAGCGATCTTAACTGCAGTCGGTGTGGCCAGGATAACTTTGATCAGGATGCTGTCGCCTGGTTTCACTCTTGAGGCCTGTGGGGACAGAGGTATATCTGGCAGATCATTTGCTCTCACAACATTTCAAACATTTTAAATTTCAACATTTTGTTCATCCACTCTGCTAGTGTATGCTGCTCTTGTGGTTTCTCACACACATCATCACACAGCGGTAAACTGAACGTACAGTATTTGTACTGTTGGCAAGGTGTCAGTTAAATAAAATCCATGTGGATAAACTGAAAAGGTAGTCTGGCTTTGGAAATTGACCTCTCTTAGGTCTGCAGTTATGTTTACAGCAGATCAAACAAGATTCACAAAAAAATTTTTTAGTAGTTATTAAACCCTGGTGCATAACACCTGGTGCATAAAACCCTATGCACCATCCCTCCTGTTGACACATGTTTCCCATATGTCAAAATTGTTGCTGTTTTGTGCACCTGTTGTTAACCACATCTGCTTCTCGGACGCTGGTGCTTGCCTTTGCATGTCTGATATTACTGACATGTCTAATGGAGTTTCCAATGATGTTACTTTATGTATTTCACATATCTTTGCATTGCCGTGTGAAACTGGGTCAGTACCCTTTGTGTGTGTGGCGCATTTACACACTGCAATTGTACGAGGGAGTTGAATGGCTTTTAATAAGTCTGTAAGAAGGGCGGCGTGTTTCACGCTTTGACCACTAGCAGTTTTCATGCCCCTTCGCGCCCATTGTGCTGCAAAATGGTGTAAGGTAGAAAATGCATATTGGCTATCTGTGTAGATTGTGACGTCTTTTCCTTGCGATACTTGGCACGCTTTTGTTAACGCTATAACTTCGGCTGCCTGGGCTGAATAATGAGAGGGAAGTTTCCCTGCAGTCACTATCTCTTTTTCTGACACAACAGCATAACCACATTGATTTTCACCTTGACTATTTTTAGAGCATGAACCATCTACAAACAGTGTCTCTCCCTCAGTTAATGGAACATCTCTCAAGTCAGGCCTAGGTTTGCAATTCTGTTCTGTGCTGGTCAAGCAACAGTGTGGTGTGCCGTCATTACAGGTTGGCAACAGAGAAGATGGGTTTAATGTCGTACATCTTTTGATGGTGAGATGTGGCTGTGACATTAAAATGGACATGACGGCTAAATGTCTTGCTGGTGATAAAAATGACATTTTTGTTTCAGTTAATAGTGCGTCGACTGAGTGTGGGACCAATAGTGTGAGTTTATGAAACAACACTACTTCAGCTGATGCCTGGACTGCTAGGGCTGCTGCACATACAGCTCTCATCACTTCCTGTTTTGCCCATTGCAGTTTGGCTAAAGAAGCTTTGTTCCCTGTCGCTGCTAAATGCTGAAACACTTTTACAGCAGCTTCTTTGTTGTGCTCTTGTGTGTCTGATGCAATCAATACGTCATCGACATAAACTAAAACCTGACTGTGGGTTGGAACTATGAGTGGTGACAGACAGCTCATTAGTTCTGATGAAAAGATTGTCATTAACCCTACGTCTGTCTTCCCTTTTGACCAAAATTTTCCTGGCACTGCTTTGAGAAAGGGATCTATCTCAACAGCGGCTAAAGAATGTCATGCTGTTTCTTTAGTCAAATGGGCTCTGGGGGTAAGTGTACACATCCAGTTCACTGTTTTGGAATAGAGAGAGCGCCTCTCATTCACTTCCCACCCATCTTATCTGCTTTAGACAAAGATACATGTGGCGGTCTGCCTTGACCTTCAAAAAGTCGCTGTGCCCCGCTGTAAAGTTTCACAGAGCAAACAGCATTTCCTTTTCTGTCTAATGTGCTCAATGTCACATGCTGAGGGCCTAGCCTCGAAAATCTTTCTAAATAGTAGTCTGGGTCGGGCCCTGGGTCTCGCTTGTAATACATAGTCACATGCAGGTCACTTTCAGTTTTAACTTCTGTCTTTGGGGGTGTTGGTCCTGGTAACAAATTTAGTAGATTCTTTTCAGTGGGTGTATAGAAATTTGAAGTGGGGACATAAAGTCCCTACCCAGGAGGTTTACTGAACAGCCTGGACATAACACTACTTCTGTGAGTCTGGGTCAGTTTTGGGGTCATTATCAGCCTTGCCTAGATCGGAGTCATTTTCTGAGTCATCTATGGGGTCATTATTGGGCTCGCCTAGTCATAATTGATCATTAAATGGGGCTGGTCTGTGGCTTTCTTCGGGGCTTCTACCCTATGTTCTGGGCTTTAGCGGTTCTGGGCATTCTCGGATATAATGGCCTTCCTTGTGGCAATTAAAACACCTATCATATTCTCTGTCATCGTGTCTCTGTCTCAACACCTCTCTCTCTCTACCTCGACCACGTGCTGCTTTCCCTACTTAACTTAACTTTTCTTGCCGATACAATGCCTCTGGTCTCCCAACATAATCTGCTGGGTCTTCTTCTTTCTGCACTGCAATCAATCTTTCTTGTTCCTTTCTCTTCGACTTCCGCATACCTTCTATCTACCTGCTCTTGCCATCTCGTCGCTTCAATCAATTGAAGTTTCAACAGATCACCCTTTTTTCCCTTGGCTAAAGATAAATCAACATTTATTTTGTCTATCAAGAGAGCGCAGTCCCTTTTGACTAATTTACCACTGAAATCATATTTTTTATTCCACTCATTGAGATCGCACACTGTCTGCCGAATATGTATGCATAAACTTTAGATCTCCCTTCAATTTACTATTTTCTGCGCCCATGTTTGCTTTTTGGTAAGAGTCAACGATTAGTCACACGTCTGATCAGATCGTCCACTGCACCAAGCTTCTACAGACACTAATTTGTCTGCGGATACAGCCGTCTGAACAAACCAACTTTTCAATTTTGACTCAAACCCAATATAAATTTTATGTTTGAACAACACAACTCCCCTTCTAGTGGGGAAAAATATCAGTTGTGTTATTCCTAAACCACAACAACCACCTTATTCACCGTAAATCCTAGTGATTCACAATGACGTTCAGATAACACATTCATACCATTCATACCCTGCGCGCTTAGAACAATTTTTGTCGACAAACCAATGTCCCAGACTATTGGTCGACAGAATTCGTCTGTCGAGATTACTGTGCTTCCAAAGCAGCTAGTAATCTTGGCTTCACTGTCGATACAGATCCTTCACCTCAACAGGCAAATCACTGGCTACGAACTCAAGCCGGTACCTATTATACTGCAGTCTCATTCACATACTTCACCCATAAAAACAATACCGGTATATCACCTGATCAGTGCGTTGAGTTGTCCTTCCAACGGCTCCCGTCAGACAGCCCGGAGAAGTTGATTTTTCCAGACGAAGAATCACCGACCCCCCTCGAATTCACGCGGGTGGATTTTTGCAGGCAGCTATTGCCTGGCTCTGATCAGAGACTGTCTCTCGGCTCCTCTTCGTCCTCTCCTCCTCCGCTCTGTCGTGTTGGGATCCGGCTCGAAGGACCAAGTAAATGTTGAGACTATTTCACTCAAACGGCTCTTTACCAGGAAGGATCAACTCAAAGCGAAATAAAACACAAGTCAGGTTTTTATGGATTTTAAGGCTTGCAAAGATTGCTGTCGATTGCAAGCGGGAGAGAAGCAGGTTTCTCCTTAACATCCCTTTTGCCTCCAGACGGATCTCAGTCCGCCTGAGGCCGGGGGCCGGGCAGGCCCCCGCCTTCTGCCTCCTTCCCTGCTTTGCCTCCTCCCTGCTTTGCCTCCTCCCTGCTTTGCCTCCTCCGCTTTGCCTCCTCCCAAGCTCAGCTTGCAAGTCACTTTATTTATAGAGGAAAAGACAAGATACAGTAAATGAAAACAATTGGCCACATTTCTTGTGCGTCAGAATCTTCACTCCTTCAGATTCTTCCGGTGGCCCTATCAGTATTCTACGGAGGCCATGTTATGACCAAGAATCAAACTGAAACTAAAAGGCCACAGGTGCATAACTGTCAACATTTAACTCCAACATTCCGTTCTCATCAGGCTGACAAAGCCTGGCACCCGATGGAAGCTGTAACTGAAGGGTCAAAGTTGCAAAATGTCAATACATAACCCTAACAGTACTCTCTCGCTTCTTTGACCTTTTGGATGCTGTGAAACTGTTCATGGAAGAGAAGGACAAGGACTATCCCAAGCTCTCAGACCTCGAGTGGATTATGGATCTGGCATTTTCAGTCGACAGTCATGCTGTGTCACTTGGACAGACTGAACCTGACCCTGCAGGGTAAGTTAAAAATGCTGCCTGACCTGGTGCAAAGTGTTTTTGCGTTTGTCAACAAACTAAAGCTGTTCAAGGCGCATATTCAAAAAGGGAGATTTAACACATTTTCATACTCTGCTAAAAGCCAGTGAGCAAGTCACAAGCGCCGCCCTGAAAAAGAAAAGAGACATATGCAACACTGGTTGCAAACCTGCACGAAAGCTTTGTGACCCGGTTCTGTGATCTACAACTGAAAAGACTACAGATTACATTCCTCGTCAACCCATTTAATGCGGAGACAGACTATTTGAAAGCCCCGCTCGTCACAGATGAGGCTGAGTTGGAGATGATCGACCTTTATGAGGAGGATCAACTGAAAGCTGTTGAAAATTACTGATATTATCATGTAGGTGTGGTTATTTTCATTAGATCTGGCTGAGCGTGTATGCGTTTTTCTGTGTATGTGTGCATACATGATTAAAAGATGTTCATGTGTATGATGTGGCTCTTTGCAGTAACAGAAAAAAAGTGGCTCTTAGTCTCTGACTAGTTGGCCACCCCTGCTCTATAGGGTGGAGCACCGGGTTCCTTTATTGGTTGTCTCTCGACTATAAAATTGCAGCCTCACCTCTGATACCACTTTTAGAGAGATGAAAAGTTCCCAAATGAGTAATTTAATACCCGTATGCAACAAATTTTTTTTTTATTTTTATAAAACAAAATAGAATTACGTGTTTTAAAATGAGGATATCAAAATACCATTATTCACCAGGTATCCACAAATGAGAAGTTTCCAGTGTACTACAAAACACGAGTATTACGATAACAGTAACGTTTCACACTTACTACGATATATACAACAAACACCATATAAACTGTGGGCCTACTCACACCATAACCACCCTCATACCCACTCCCGATGCAGGCCTGCAGTCGTGGCTTGAGTGCGTAGTGGCCTTCTAAACGCTATTGACCTCTTCACTCTCCAGCGAGCTAAAAAAACAAAAACAAAACAAAAAACAACAGTACCTATATTCCGTAATCGGTCTCGATCGTCACGAAGTCCTACAGTCTCACCAACCGTTGTTCGTCGCTCGCGGCCGGAGGAACACCCAACGCTCCCGGTGGCTGGGTGCTATCCGTTTTTTTGTTCTTCTCGTCCCTCGTGGTCAGAGGACCTGTGAGCGCTTCCGGTGGTCTGTCTGATCTCCTCTTCACTTCCCACGGTGGATACTGACCACAGTACTATTTACTACTACCAATCAGTCAATTTGTCCGAACTTCGTATACGGCCGTGTTCTGACTGAAACCTCGAAATCTTACTCGTTGTCCACGAGTAAACGGATAATGAAAAAAATAAAATAAATAAATCGAAATCTAACACCTAAACCAAACTCAAACGCTTTTACAAGAGTTTTAACTTTAACTGGACGATTCAATAATAAATCGGTAGATGTCGATTACAATCCACCTGCTTCTCTCACTTGCTCCTCTTTCTGTTCCTACGCTTTCTCGTTTTTTTTTATTTTGTTTTTAAATCTCCCCTCCCCTTAGCTTAAGCCAGAACTAGGTCTTAGTTAAATTAGGATATTTAAGCAACATTTACAAAAATTACAGGTGTGCATCTTGACAGAGAACAATAACACTGACATATTTTAAGATATGTCAGAGTCAGATATTTAAGTTGAGACAGCTCAAACATGCAGTTTAGTCTGTGACTAGCTTAAGCCTTGTCTGTGAAACCAGAAAAATATCACATTCTCAGTTCTCAGTATTACTGCACATGACTGCATTTTAATATACATTTTAAATGAAAAAAAAATTGGTGCAAAACGTACTTTCTTTTTTATTATATAAGCAGGTGTAATGCCTGTCCACCAGAGGGAACCCTCACCTTGAATACTAGCCCGACTCAACCTGCTTCATGGGTAACTTCCTATTTTAAGACTATTTAAGACTATTTTAGACTCCTCCACATATGATTTGTGCAGTATTGCCAGTTTACAGTTTACAGTTCAAAGCTGTACATTGAACATAAAACCAATTTGAGTCTGAAGAGAAGAAATGTGCATTTCTGATGACGTTACTCACAGGCAAAGCTATTGACTGGGCTGCAGCAGTGTGGGATTCAGACCCCAAATTAGGATTCTCTTTTGAATATTTTTTTAAACAACTTCATGAGGTCTTTGAGTATCCTG
Organism: Puntigrus tetrazona; assembly: GCF_018831695.1. Taxonomy (NCBI): domain Eukaryota; kingdom Metazoa; phylum Chordata; class Actinopteri; order Cypriniformes; family Cyprinidae; genus Puntigrus; species Puntigrus tetrazona. The sequence goes on along the minus strand of NW_025048504.1, from coordinate 125,666 downwards.
CCGGGGGGAAGGATGTTTCAACTCAATTGCTACAGCTAACCAAGGGAAAGAGGTCAGTGGCGGATTATGCCATTGATTTCAGAACACTATCGGCACAAAGTAGTTGGAACGATGTTGCTCTGAAAGCTGTTACTCTCATCTGAATTACAAACTGAGCTAGCTTGTCATGGAAACAAACTCCCTTTCACTTTGTAACCCTCACAATATGAATCGACAAACCCCTAAGAGTAAAGCTATAAAGCCTGAACAATACCACTTCCATGTCCAAAAGCCAAGAGCCAGAACCTATGCAACTGGGATTTTCTAAACTGTCTGAAGAATAAAGAGAGAGATGCCAAACTCTCCATCTATGCTTTTACTATGGAGCCACGGGACATCAAAGCCTTGGATGTCCACTCAAAGCCTCTGCACCACAGGTGACTATCGATCATTTTTCCTTCCACTCCAATAAGCCTTTCCCACAAAGTCTTACCTTGCTTAAACACCAGCATAGAAAGTCTAGACACCGATCAGACGGTTAACACCCCTCCTTGTTACCACGATCTCCAGGAAGGTTTCAGTAAAACGTAAGCCACAAAACCCGCCCCGTCACCCAATAGACTGCACGATTGAACTACTTCCCAATGCCATGCCCCCTAAGAGCAAGGTCTATCCATTATCACGTACCGAGAATCTTGCCATGGATGAATACATATCAGAAGCCCTAAAGTCAGGTTTCATCCACCCATCAACCAACTGTATGTCAAAGCCGGGAAGTGTGAGTTTCCCAAACGTCCTTCCTGGGGTACCAGATAAGCCCTCAAGTAGTCAAGATGGACAAACTCAAGGTTACTGCAGTCACCGAGTGGCCCCAACCCACAACATTGAAGAAACTACAAAGGTTCCTCGGTTTTGCAAACTTCTACCACCAGTTCACCCGAAACTACAGTGTGGTAGCAGTAACAAGAGCTTATTAAGACAACGAGTTATGCAGTGGATTCACACATCCCTCCAGGGTGGGCATCCAGGGATATCTCGTACGATTCACCTAATCCAAAATACCTTTTGGTGGCCGGAAATGATAGGTCAAATCACCGTCACAAGTCACCGCCTATGTCAAGTCATGCTCTGTATGTGCTCAGTCAAAAGCCCTGAAAAAACTGCCTTCCGGTCTACTCGAGCCACTACCAATCTCACAATGACCCTGGTCCCATCTGTCCATTGATTTCTTTACCGACATGCCTCCTAATAACTATAATACCATCCTAGTGGTCATTGACCGCTTCTCAAAATCATGCAGGCTAATACCCTTAAAGGGGCTCCTCACAGCCATGGAAACTGCCCTAGCACTTTTTCACAATGTAATGTATTCCAAGTATATGGAATTCCTAAAGACATTGTCAGCGACCGCGGCACCCAGTTCACATCTTAAGTATGGCGGGCCTTTTGCAAAAAGCTTAAAATGAATGTTAGTCTCACGTCTGGATATCACCCACAGTCCAATGGTCAAGTAGAACGTCTAAACAAAGAAATAAATAGATATCTTAGAACCTACTGTAGTCAGGAGTAACACAGATGGTCAGACTTCCTCCCAGAAGTCTGAATATGCTCAAAACTCCCTAACACACTCATCCACCAGTCTAACCCCCTTCCTGTGTGTCCTGGAGTTCCAACGCCCCATGTTCCTGTAGTCAGGAGAACCCATGTACGCCTCCAGCAAGCTGTCAGGAACCAAGAAATTCAAGCGAACAGGTGTCGGCGACCACGCCCTCCCTACTAACCAGGACAATGGGTCTGACTCTCCACCAGGGACAGATCCTGTGTAGCTGCCCGGGACATTCTGGATCCATCGCTTATTGAAGCATTTCAATACTATAGCCTGACTCAACCTGTTATCGCTTCATGGAATCTACCACGCTGCCTGGGTCCTCGTTGCAGCAGGCTACTTTTTAAAACAATCATTTATTTAAAAATTATTTAAACTCTTTGAGTATGCGAAAACGTACAGACAATAGATGCAATTGTTATTTTTTTCCACAGCATTATTACCGTTTATTTTTACTGATGACATCATAGACAGTGACAACTTTAACAGGCTGCATTCAGACTACTGCACAGATCACAGTGTCAATGAGCACATGTGTCACAGCACAAAGTTTGTGCTATGAAGCTCTCAAACTTAGCTGAAAAGAGTATCATGATATATAGGAAAATCCAAGGGGCACTGAGGGACCCCCAGATAAAAGGGCATGGGCCAGCCCTGGTTTAAACCACACAATTCACAAACAAGTTTAGATATTTGTTAACATTAATGCATTTGAAAGACAAATTTATCCAAAAGCAGCTAACACTGCATTCATGGAATATATTTATATGGTCTAATTATTGCTTTACCTGGGAACTAAGCTAATTATAACCTGAATATTAGAAGCCAGAACTTTCCTAGACTTTTAAGAGGAAAATGTGTAAGAAGAGCAAAGGAAAATAAGGAAGCAAAATTTATCCTATCCAATTTTTCTTAAGTGACATTTAAGACGAATCCCAATTCTATACGCCTGTAGCAGGGTTATGGTTAGAAAAAAAACATACCCCTTTGTTTGAAGCGTGTTCCTGAAAAATATTAGTTTGAATGGCTATCTGATTATCTTACCCCTACTCCTTGAACTAAAAGAGAATCAAGACACCCCTACCCCTTCATGTGAAAGCACAAAACAGAGGGGTAAGGGAAAGGGGAAAGGATAAGGGGTAGAAATGGGATTGGGCCTTAAAGTTTTAAATAACGTTTATTTATCCAATCACTTCTTCACATGAAAGATTGAGGTGGGAAAACAGTTCATGACTTCGAGAGAAAGACACTGAAGCTGTACAGAAGAAATTAGAGAAAATATAATATAACAAAATATTTCCTAGGAAGGACGCTATGGATATCCCATCCTGACCAAGTTGGGGGTGTAAGGGTCCCACTTTTCCTGCAGAATGGAATCCAGAGGCCCTGGTCGAAGGTCAATGCGTGTTCTGTCTTTTCTTTGCGTCTCATTAAAATTGACTAATATTTAATAATCTTTTGGGTTTCCAATTATAGTACTGACTTTATACATCATTGACTCCAATCTTTCGTGATTTTAGTTATATTTACTTAAATGTAACTGCTGATCCCTCTAGTTGTGATTAAATTTTGATCATTAATTAACTATAATATTTACTTGTTTCGACTTATCATTTGTTAAGAGTCTGGGTTGCTTAGAGACCTTGTTTGGCCAGAACAGACTCACGACACATCTGGGCTAGTCCAGGTCTCAGTCAGAGGCTACCCCGTAGATCGCTTACCTTAATGCAGCCATTTCCTCAATAGACTCAAAAAAAGTAATTTTTTATGTGTTCCCTAAGTAATAGCATGCTAAGCCAGTTTGGTTGCCAGAAGTCAAGATCTCAAAAACGTGCCCCAGGCTCCATCCATTGATCGTTGATCTGACTCACCCTAGCACGCCAACAATGCGGAAAACCTCAGAAGTCACTAACCTACTAGAAAAGTTATTTCAGACAATATTATAAGTTAACCACGACTGACGCAGGCAAGAATAGATCAGCAGTACAAAAATAAAACAAACTTAAAAGGTCATTATACCTGGTCTTTAAAAAGTACATAGTGTGGTGTATGAGGACACACACCTCACTACGGGCCGATCTGGCTACAGAATCGCGCCTTGTTGTGTTTTGTCACTTTCCTTATATACTCAGACCAGACAAAGAGATACCAAATGTAGTTGTAAAAACCTTTTGGTGTTTAGGTTCCCATGCTCCAGTGTCACACCTGGCTGGAAAATGTTCAGAGACTCAAAAGGAGGGCACACCTCCTCCTCAACAGAACACAGTTCTACCAAATTCTTAATCTTCTCCATAATATAAGTGATTACTGTGAAATTAAGACCAATTTACCAATCGCACTGAGACCTTTCAAATGAGACCAAACATGAGAGTGAAGAACAATAGATTCATAAGACACATGACATATAATGCCTTATTCCTAATGAACTTTAAACCAAGTCTTTTGGGCAGAAGGAGGGGAAGCGGGAAGAGCAGAGGTGAGGAGGGTGTCATTAAGACACAGGGGGTGGTGTTGTTTACTCTCCTTTAGAAGTCCTTTTGTTCCTTTGAATATCCCTTCTCAGATTAGTCTTATTGCATTTACAGGTTTTGATTCACCTCCTTACAGGGGTGACATGTGGAAACTAGTATGTACTGACCTCAGCATACAACTTGTCTCTGTGTCAGGTCCTATCCCAGGATGGAGAGGAGCGACGTCAGAGGAAGCCCCACTAGGGGTCACCGACCGACGATTTGCATCCCTGGGTGAGTGGGATGCAAGTGGGACACCGGTCAGTTCTTCTCACCAATTACCTGTTACCCAAAAAACGGGAAGCAACTGGCACTTCGCAAAGACTGTAGTACCTTGCGAAGGTGTTCAGTGTCAACCAGCCTGCAGCCTGATGTCTGGCAGAGAGGCACTGTGCGCCAACACAAAGGAGGAGGCACCAGTCTCTCAACCCTATGGGGCACAGTTCACCTAGGGCCTGGCAAGCCAAGGTGATGGCATCCACTATCCAGTGGGCCAAACTCTGCTTGGAAACCGCCTTCCCTTTCTGCTGACCTCTGTGACAGACAAAAAGCTGCTCAGAGCTTCTGAAGCTCAGAGTGTGGTCCACATCTAGTTTTAACGGTACACAGCAACGCCAAGGCTGGATCTGCCTCCTCCGTGCGCAGTGCTTGCAGGTTCACCACCTGTTTGCGAAGGATTAGTGGGAACCTTAAGCACTTATCCATACCGGATCTCAGGAGAAATCCTGAGAGTCAGCTGTCCCAAACACGAGGCACTCTTCGCTCACCGAAAATGCTTGGAAGTCCCCGCCCCGATGAAAGTGAGCGATCCCATGAGGATAAAAGAGTTGACATAGGAGGATTACCTTTCTGGCTCCCCTCAGGAACCTCACGACAAGATTATGCTTCCCCAAAGACCGGCTGTCTACTCAATTGTGATGAGCTGCAATGGCAGCCACATTTCAAGGTGGAGGGTGATTGCCCATGCTTTAACCATTCTTGCAGGAAGGAGAATTGTGCACCTTTGGGGGTCTTCTCAGTGAAAAGATAAGTAGTGAAGAAAACCAAAAAGCTTACAGCACCTAGTATTCCTAGGCAGACTCCCATCCATGTACTAACCAGGCCCAACTCTGCTTAGCTTCTGAGATCAGGCGTGAACAGGGTGGTATGGCCAGAAGCAAGAGCTGCTGCAAAAAGGCCCCTATTTTAAGGTGAGGCACACTACAGGCCGTCATACTAGATAAGAAATGAAGGAAACACAAAAGCTATTTCAAAATAAGGTACATTAAAGGTAAGAGCATTAGATAAGTAGTTAAAAACAGTCAAACGCTGTTTAAAGATCAGCTACTTTAAAGGCAAACAAATTAAATAAGCAGTAAGGGAAAGCAAAGAGCTGTTCAAGCTTTGGAGTATTGGGTATTAGAAAAGTAGTGAAGAAAACCAAAAAACTTACAGCACCTAGTATTCCTAGGCAGTTTCCCATCCATGTACTAACCAGGCCCACCTCTGCTTGGCTTTTGAGATTAGACCAGATCAGGCGTGAATAGGGTGGTTTGGCCATAAGCGAGAGCTGGAGCCAAAAAGCAGCATATTTTAAGGTGAGGCACACTACATGCCATCATACTAGATAAGTAGTGAAGGAAACACACAAAAAAATTACTTCAAAATAACGTACATTAAATATAAGAGCATTAGTAGTTAAAAACAGCCAAACGCTGTTTAAAGATCAGCTACTTTAAAGGCAATTGAATTAAATAAGCAGTAAGGGAAAGCGAAGAGCTGTTCAAACTTTGGCCACTCTAAGGGCCAGTGTATTAGATAAGTAGTGAAGAAAACCAAAACACTTACAGCACCTGGTATTCCTAGGCAGCATCCCATCCAAGAACTAACCAGGCCCAAGTCTGCTTAGCTTCTGAGATCAGACAAGATCAGGCGTGAACAGGGTGGTACGGTCATAAGCGAGAGATGCAGCAAAAAGCCCCATGTTTTAAGGTGAGGTACACTACATGCCATCGTACTAGATAAGTCCTGAAGGAAACACAAAAAAAATTACTTCAAAATAATGTACATTAAATATAAGAGCATTAGATAAGTAGTTAAAAACAGCCAAACGCTATTTAAAGATCAGCTACTTTAAAGGCAATTGAATTAAATAAGCAGTAAGGGAAAGCAAAGAGCTGTTCAAACTTTGGCCACTCTAAGGGCCAGTGTATAGGAAAAGTAGTGAAGAAAACAAAAACACTTAGAGCATCTGGTATTCCTAAGCAGTCTCCCATCCAATTTCTAACCAGCCCCAACTCTGCTTAGCTTCTGAGATCAGACAATATCAGGCATGAATAGAGTTCTAACATAGAACTAACATTCTTTTGCACAATATATTGCTTGCACAAATACCATACTACTTAAAAGATATATTTGCTATTTTGTATTTAAAAACCATAGCTGATTATAATTGCTCAAAATAAACAGTGAATTAATACAAAACATTTGTATAAAAATATAAAAAATAAAACATCAGTAATATATATTCACAAAGGATAGAAAATATCCCACAAATCCCTCTCTTGACCTCGTAAGAGGTCACACCTCATTCTCGTTTTCTTCTTCTGACTCCAATTCACCATCTCCCTCCGGTAACAGCAATGGCATGCTGTATGGTGGAGGGCTGTCTTTTTTCTCAATTGCAGTCACAATTAATCTGTTACACAGAGATCTGATACATGGTACACAACAACATCCACAAGTAATTACTATTCCCAAAAATACTGCAATTGAGGAAAACAAAGAAATAAACATACTCTTCCAGGTACCGAACCATTTCGTAAACACATCATCCAATGGATTATTAATCCCTGAGTGTTCTTTCATCTCTGTTGATAATGTTCTCAACCCCTCTAGTGCTCTCGTCACTGAACCGTCTGGTGCAGTGTTGTTAGGTATGTATGTGCAGCAAAAATCTCCAAACATCGAACAAACTCCTCCCTTTTCAGCTAACAGCATATCAAGGGCCATAATATTCTGCACTGTCATCAATGAAGTGGGTGCTAACTGCTCTGACAGTCCTTCTACTGCGTCTCTTGTAAGATTGGCCAGTCTCATAACATTATAATGCACATAGTTAATTCGATCAACATTCTTGTTTGGTGTAACTGGGAAAATAGCTGAAAATATAGGAAAGTTCTCAAATCCTGAGGCTATTTGATCAGACAATTTATACTCGTTTGGCACTCCTCTAGGGATTCCTATCGCATCAATATAAGTTGGGCTATTCCGTCTCAAATCAAAGTGTTCTTTTAAATCTCTTCTTCCTATAATATGTCTTCTTCTTTTTCTAGTTAATACTGCTCCTAGGTTTGCTTCTTTTCTCACTATAGTCTCCCCTATCATCATCAATGGTGCAGCTAATCTCACCATTGCACAAACCCCTTTTGCATTCTCACTCACTTTTACAAACAGTCTTCTGTCACCACAATACCAATACAAACCTGATCTTGCCCATGGGCCTATAATGGATATATCTATAATCTGGGTCATGTTGGTACACCAAGTCCAATCAATTTCACCTTTGTTGATAGTAGCTCCCTCTCTAGTAAAATTAAAACAGGTATAATTATTCTTTAACACTCAAATGGTATATATAATAATAGTTATGTCCACGTCCGTGAACACTTCTTTCAGGATCTGTAAGACTCTCTCAAACTTCAGCTTGTCAACTCTGCACCCCAGCCTGGGAACCGAAACCCTCTTGATGTTATTAGTAATACACCAATCTCTCATGTAGATTAAACTCTTCCTGAAATTGTCATATGTTGGTAATTCAGTAGCAACTTGTTTTGTGATTAGATGGAAAACAGTTCTATCTTCTTCTTTGGTCACTGCACACTCGCCAGGTTATTTTGGATTCTTACTTTGTATGTTCCATATCGTTCTTTGAACTGTTTTGCAATACCTGCTTCGTATGCACAGTCAGCACTCACACAATGGGCCAACGGTTCTCCTTCAGGAGCTGTGAATAAATCACCTGTTGTGTGGATAATCTGTAATGCTTGTACTGCTGTTGGTGTGTGCAATGTTTTTGTGTTACCAGTATCAATATCCCTCTCAATATCTGGTATCTTTCAGTGATCTCTCAGGTGGGTCACTCTCAGGTGGTTCAATTGTAAGTCGCTTTGGATAAAAGCGTCTGCAAAATTACTAAATGTAAATGTAAATGTAAATGTCACAGGCTGCACATGAAGACAAGTGATACCAGGTGTCACCTTTGCCAGCTAGGCGAACACAGTGCAAAGTTCTAGCAGTGACTTTCAGCAGAGTAGACCACCTAGGCTCCTTCCACTTTCTCCTAAATAGACGAAGTCTCACCCACTCTGTCGGCCTAGCCTGAGCAGTTCGCTCAGCACTGTCAGTGCGTGATGCTGAAACCTGAGTAGAAAAACAGTTAATCAATGCAGTTAGTTTGTCAAAATACACTTTATGTGTCAAAGGTTCAATGGGCTCCAGACACAGAGCCGTTGCTGGTCCAGGAAATGATCGACCTGTCATAAGTTCAAAAGGTGTAAAGCCCGTAACCCTGTTAACAGAAGATCGGACAGACATTAGTGCCAGTGGTAAAGCAGACAGCCATTTAATCTTAAATTGCGCACATATTTTAGAAAGCTTGTGTTTCAGGGTTAGATTCATACGTTCGACTTTTCCTTGTGATTGGGGATGGAGCACAGCACCAAATGAATGTGTCAAGCCTAAGGCTGTTTCTACAGTTCTTAAGTGCACATTTTTAAAATGACTTCCATTGTCAGACCTAATCCGTCTTGGAAAACCATAATGGGGTATATAATGATTTATCAAACATTTTATTACAGCGGTGCTGTCTTCCTTCCCCACAGGAAATGCTTCTGGCCATCCAGTGTAGGTGTCTACCATGACCAACAGGTACCTCGTACCATTTACTCTGTCTATCATATCAGTAAAATCAATGACTACCTCATCACCTGGTCCACTAGTCAGTGGAAAATGACCAACTGATGGGCGCATTGAAGGCTTAATGTTGTGTTCTTGACAAACTTCACATGAAACAATATGGTGTGAAATCAAATGTGGCATGAAAGGGTGCCACCAGGATTGTAATGCACGAGACATTTGTTTGTCTCCACAGTGGGATGGTGTTACTGCTCCCTATTTGGTCGGCCACTAGGGATATTAGGGAGGTAACATTTGAAATTTAAAAGATAATAAAAATAGTTCAGCTACTGCTGCTTCTTGCTTTGGAAGTGTGGTGTGTGATTAAGCAGGCAGAAGTAAATTGTTTCTGATTTTTGTTTAGTGAAGGAAAGGTTTCACCGTAACAGAATATTCCCAAACAAACAATAATAATTATAACAATCAGAATAAACTAACCCAAACCCTTTAAACCAACAATTACCTATTTACAATTTATATACAAAATAAATTGACGACAACATAAGCGAGGGACAAGAGCGGTGCTGAAAGAAAAGAAAGTAATAAAATAAAACTCTCTAACTAACAACAATCAGGCTAATTTAAACAAAGAAAAGAAAGTAACATCTTCAGCGTAGAACGCCACTAACTACACTGCCTATCAAATATAAATACAAAATTGCACCCGCTCCCTAACTAGTGTGATTATACAAAATGTTACCCTGTGTGTTGTAGGATGTACGTCACGTGACATGCTCAGCTGGTCCCATCACTATGTGTCGAGGTAGGACAGAATTCAACTCAGAAAACAGAGGCGAGTCACAGCACGAATGCAGTTCAATAGTCTAGTTCTTACAAAAACAAAAGAGAAACAACTTAACACACGGTAACTACACAAACAGAATCAAATGGGAGCCAATAAAGCAAACGTGAGAGAGCAACAAACAAAAAGCAAATCGCTCCCTCTCGATTTCACGTGTCATCCGGGTCTTTATACGAGACAGTTTACATCCGATTGGCTACAGGTGTAATGCATCGATGAAGATTGACAGTCGTGTTATCCAATCACAGATCCTGTGAGATGACAGTAGAGAGAGAGAGACATGGAAAAAAAACAAACAACCCTCCCAGGACAATACGGACGTAACACCCTCATCCTTAAAAAGCAAACATGTAATGTTTGATAGAACCAAAGTAGAAAGCAATCGTCAAACGCGTGACAGAGCATCTGCCACAACATTATCTGTACCCTTCTTGTACCGAATCTCGAGATTGTAGCTCTGAAAAATAAGAAACCATCTCATCAATCTTTGATTTTGGTTACGCATACGGGTAATAAAGGTTAACGGGTTGTGGTCAGTGTAAACAATCACAGGACGAGTAGAAGAACCAACATAAACTTCAAAATGTTGAACTGTCAACAACAAAGCCAAAGCTTCCTTCTCGATTGTTGTATAATTATGTTGACTCCTACTAAACTTCTTAGAGAAGTAACAAATCGGGTGATCGATTCCATCTTTATCCTCCTGGAGGAGAACAGCACCGGCTCCGACGTCACTTGCGTCAACCTCCAATTTGAATGGTGACGAGAAATCTGGAGCCGCCAGGACAGGCTCACTACACAACAACACCTTAATATTCTGAAATGCAGTTTGGCATTCACGTGACCAAACAAATGGTTCAACAGGACTAAGTAAGGTAGTTAACGGTGTAGCAACTGTAGAAAAGTTTCGGCAAAAGCATCGGTAATAACCGGCCATACCTAAAAATCTACGCAGCTCACGTCGAGTCTTAGGCACAGGAAAATCATTTATAGCTGAAATCTTAGCCATTACAGGGCGTACTTGTCCATACCCTACCTGTTTACCTAGGTAGGTCACTGTAGCCTTACCGATTTCACATTTGGCTAAATTCAATGTTAATGAAGCTTCCTGTAAGCGTTTAAAAACAGTTTCTAGAAGTGTTACGTGCTCAACCCAGCTCTGGGAGTAAATTACGAGATCATCAAGGTAAGCGTTAACATTCTTGAGAACCAACATCAGTGAGAACCAAATTTACCAACCTCTGAAAGGTGGCTGCGGCGTTTCGCAAGCCAAACGCCATAACCTTGTATTGTAGGAAGCAGTTAATGGGACTTGCCAGTACCCTTTGAGTAAATCCAACTTGATCACAAATCTGGCAGAGCCCACACTGTCCACGCAGTCCTCCAACCTAGGCATGGGAAAACAGTCAGGAACTGTTACAGCATTAACACGCCTATAGTCAGTACAAAAACGTGCTGAACCATCGGACTTCTGTACTAAGAGACATGGTGAACTCCATGAACTAATACTAGGACTGGCCAAACCTTTCTCCAACAGATACTGAACCTCTTTTTCCATTATAGTTCTTTTAACTGAGTTAACTCTATAAGGGTGCTGTCTGATCGGCTGAGCATCACCTATATCAATGTCATGCTGCAAAACATTGGTAAGTGTGGGTACATCACCCAATATAGAAGAAAACTTGCTAAGAAGTTTAATAACATCCTCTTTCTGATCTGTATTAAGGTGTGCTAAGAAACTTGACAAATTTGCTAGGGTTTCAGAATTAGTCAGTCGGGCAGACAGTAATGGAGCATCAGTCTCCCGGTCTTCAAAGTCAGTTTGCTGCTCCAGGGATAAGCTTGTGTCACACACAACCCCTACTGAATGAACAGAAACCTTTTCCTTTTTGTCCAACTTCCACTCATCTCTGCTATGGTACATTTTTAACATGTTAATATGACATACCCGTTTTTGACGTTTCCTGTCTGTGTATTCAATACATAATCGGTTTCTCCCCTCCTCTCCAAGATCTCATAAGGGCCTGAAAAGCGTGCTGTTAAGGCAGATCCAGGAACAGGAAGTAGAACTAGCACCCGGTCACCCACTGCAAAAGATCTGTTAACTGCAGATTTATCATACCATCTTTTCATCTTATCCTGAGCTTTGGTCAATGATTCTCGAGCTAGTTTACAAGCCTGCTGAAGACGATCATGGAATTTACTCACATAATCTAAAACGTTTATCTTTTTAGAGTCCTCAATACCTAACATCCTTTCTTTCAAGACTTTTAGTGGTCCTTTCACGACATGACCAAACACCAGCTGTGACGGACTGAACTTAAGAGACTCCTGCACTGTATCGCGGATCGCAAATAAAAGCAAGGGAACGCCTTCATCCCACTCAGACCCTGTCTCAATACAGTACTTTCTAAGCATTGCTTTTAGTGTTTGGTGGAATCTCTCCAATGACCCCTGACTCTCTGGATGATAAGCACTAGCTACGCGATGAGTAATATCGAGTGATTTAAAAACTTGAGTGCACAGTTTAGATAGAAAGTTAGTTCCTTGGTCGGTCTGAACGATTCTTGGTAAACCAAAAGTTGTAAAGAACTTGGTTAAAGTTTTTACGACTGCCCGAGCTGTAATTTTACGGAGTGGAATGGCTTCTGGATATCTGGTAGCTGTACACATAACAGTCAATAAAAACTGGTTACCGGAATTGGTCTTAGGTAAGGGACCCACACAGTCTACAATCACATGCTCAAAAGCGTCGCCTATGACAGGAACTGGAATTAAAGGTGCTGGTGGAATCGTCTGGTTTGGTTTCCCAGCATATTGACAAACATGACACGTCTTACAAAACTGCACAACGTCACGCTTCAAACCATACCAAAAGAAGTGTTGTAAAATATGGTTGTATGTTTTGTAAGACGTGTCATGTTTGTCAATATGCTGGGAAACCAAACCAGACGATTGACTATGACTATGAATTTGGGTCAAAACAGAAACAGCTAATGATGAGGATAACACAGGACGACCATCTGGTGACGTCCACAAACCATCATGTGCCTTAATAGCTCCTTTGTTTAACCATTGAGTGTTTTCTGATGGGCTAGCTAGGTGTTGTTGTTCAAAGATATAAGGTCTGGATAAATTAGGAAACAAATCAGACAGCTGACGCTGTGACATCATTAGGCATTGACTTGGCAGATATCCAGCTGCCTTTTTTGCCGCTTTATCAGTCGCTGCATTTCCTAATGAAATGAATGTGTTAGAAGTTGCATGACCTTGACATTTCATTACAGCTACTGCAGCAGGCATGGCCAATGCCTCTGACAGCTGTTCTGCTTCTTTAGCATGCGCGATGGGACTTCCCGTAGCAGTGATACGTCCGCTGCGTTCTCAAAACTCTGGCCATTTGATAATACCTAGAATATCAAAATCAACTGCGGGCGGGAGATCCTTTTCCTATCTAGCACCTAAACTCTGGAACAATCTCCCTAACTCTGTTCGGGAAGCAGACACACTCTGCCAGTTTAAATCTAGATTAAAGACACATCTTTTTAACTTAGCCTACACATAACACACCAACACACTTTTTATTATTCAAATCCGTTAAAAGATTTTTAGGCTGCATTACTTAGATTTGCTGGAACCGGGAACACTACTCCTACAATACAATGTACTTGTGACATTGTAAAAAGAATGGCATCTACGCTAATATTAGTCCTGTCTCTTTCTCAATCTGCTTTCACAGTTTGTATCCAGACTAGATGGTGGATCAGCACACAGAGATTGTTCATCAGAGACCAGAACACCTAGATGCGCCCCGTGGACCAATCACCAGATCCTGATGCACACACACATACACACACACACACTAAGTCATTTACACTACCTGACACAGTTGCGTTTAAAATTGAACTGGAAGTTAAGTGCTGGGCGTCCGGTCAGAGAACTGACCCCAACTGAGTCTGGTTTCTCCCAAGGTTTTTTTTTCTCCATTCTGTATGCATGGGGTTTTGTTTCCTTGCCGCTGTCGCCTCTGGCTTGCTTGGTTGGGGACACTTAACTTCTAGTGATTATCGTTGAATTGACTACAGAGACCGTCTCTGCATTTAATAAGAAATTGGTCACTCTCGTCATTATAAATCCCTGTCATTATACATCCCTGTCATTATACTGTACAGTGCTTTAATAAAACCTGTGTTGTTAAAAGCGCTATATAAATAAAAATGATTGCTTGATTGATTGATATAGTCAATTCTCTTCCACCTGGGAAGTTCAATGTGTACTGCAGTAACAACATATGCAGAGTCGCTGTAAATGTTAACCTTCTGTCCCTCTGCGAAGTGCAGGGCCTCTATCATTGCCAACAATTCAGCTCTCTGAGCAGACTGCTTTCCTGTCAACCTCCCTGCCTTCACTGTGCTAAACCTACCATCAACTTCTTGAACTACTGCAAATCCAGACTTCAGCTCTCCTACTTCATCCCTGAAGCAACAACCATCAGTAAACAATGTCATAACATCTTCATCTAATAGCGGCATCGCAGACAGGTCAGCCCTAGCTTTTGAAGCTACATCAGTCAGTGGAGCACAGTCATGTGGTATACCATCAGTCACAAGGTCAGCCATATTAATTCCTTCGTGTGTAAACGTCAGGTTTGGGGCGTCTAAAACTTTGGCCAGACGTCTTTGTCTCAGTGGTGAAAAGGTAAATAAATTACTATTTACAAATGACATAACAGAGTGTGTGGTTAAAATAGTCAGTGGATGGGCCATAACAACATTTGATGTTTTGTCAATTATCTTTGCCAGACCAGCCACGAAGCGTGAGCAAGGAGGCTGGTGTTGTTATATCTGATCCAGCAATACGCTGGCATACATTAGAACCTTCCTCTGTCCTTTATCTTTCTGAAATAGCACGCCATGTGCACTTGTCTTCGTCTCTGAAACATCCAAGAAAAATGGTAAAGTGTAGTCAGGGCAGTTTAAATGGGAGGCATGTGACAGTTGCATTTTTAATTCAATGAATGCTTTTTCTGCCTCAGCTGTCCAGCTGAGGGTAGTAGTCAGATTTCTCATGCCAGCTTCCTTAACAAGCTGTTGTAATGGCATAGTTAAAGCTACATACATTGGAATGTATTGTCTGCTGAAACCTGTCAAACCTAGGAAAGAAAGCATGTCTTTCACAGTGATCGGTCTTGTATGGTTTAATATGTCTGTACGGTGTGAACCAGTCAGTCCAGATCCTTCTGCAGTCACTAATCTGCCCAGAAAACTGACTGTAGGATGACACAGTTGCAGTTTGTCTTTACTGACCTTGAATCCAGATGTGTGTAGTTTTATCAGTACTACTTTTGTGGCTGTCATACAATCTTGTGGTGTTGTAGCTGCAATCAGTAGATCATCCACATATTGAATCAGTATTGTGTCTTCTGGCATTTCACACGGCTGCAGTATTTGTTTCAAAACCTGATTAAAAATGCCTGGTGATAAAATGAAACCTTGTGGCAAACGGTTGTATGAATACTGTTGACCACGATAAGTGAAGGCTAAACAGTCTTTGCATTCCTCAGCAATAGGAATACAGAAAAAAGCATTCGCTAAATCTATACATGTAAACCATTTCTGTAGAGGTGTTAAGTTTGACAGGGCAGTGTAAGGATTAAGTACTGCTACTGTAGGTGTTGAAACTAAGGAATTTATCTTCCTTAAATCATGTACCATACGATATTTATCAGTACCGGGCTTAGGGACCGGAAAAATTGGTGTGTTCCATTCAGAGTCATGTTCGATCAGTACCCCAGATTTAAGTAATCCTTCTACAGTTGATGCTACCCCCTGTTCTCTGGCTTGTTTCTGTATTGTGGGACCCAAACACTTCCTAGTTCCCTAGCCTCATGATTAGGACTCAGTGCAAGAGAAATGTGTGGTGCTGCTGTATCAGACATCTTGTACCACTCCATTTGTTCAGTAGTCAAATTAACTGGTGAAACAACACCCTCTTTTCCAATCAAGAGGCCCGTACCTCTTAAACACCATTTGGTGCCCTCATGTTGTTCAAAGAGTTCCTGATACAGCAGATCATCATTTCTGTCATAAAACAATGTGCAGTGTAATGGGTCTGGTGGTGGTAAGAAAATACCAAACTGTGTTATCCACTGCCGCCATTGGTTATATAGAAACTGAACCCCATATTCTGATTCTGAGTCCGTGTCTAACTCTACCCAGTAGATGTCAGCTGCCTCATTCCTATCAGTTCCCCTAAATAACCATTGATTGTGTGCTGTATGTCCATGTGTTGAGCAGTTATGTTCAGTGCCATTTGGTAGTGTAACAATTACCCCTTGCGAGGAACATAATATATTTGCCCCTAACTTAACCAGTAAATCTCTACCCATAAGAGGAATTGGTGCGTTGGAAGAGTAAAGAAATGAGTGTAAGAGCTGTTGACCGGCTACAGTCACAGTGAGAGGTTTAGTCAATGGCCAGCGTTCTAATTCTCCAGAGAAACCCATTACTCCAACAGTGTCTTTTGATAAATCAGTCTCTTCAAAGTCTCTTCAGTCCCTTTAGTCACAGTGGAGTACGTTGCTCCTGTGTCCACAAGGAGCTGTAGTGGTGTTTGGTTAACCACTGCAGTCATGAGAGGTTCGGCCCCTCCTCCCACAACAGGTCTCTGTGAGCCTCTTCAATCGTTTCCCCCTCCTGTTGCCCATGATGGCATCTGATGTTGTGCCATAGGGCTCAGGGTTTGACCTTGGCCTGCTGCGTAGCCACCTCCAGTCAGTTGTTGGCCTCTGCCTCGACCAAACGAATTGCCTCCACGGGGTCCCCAGCTAGATCCCCTTCGTAAAACAAACAAAACAAACATCCCCTCTGCCTCCAAACCTCTGTCTATTGTAATTTTTCCTGCCCCTATTGTTCCCCCCACCCCGTCTGTATCCAAAAGGTGGAGTAACATCTGATGGTGATACATATGCTGGTGTTGTTGGTGGAATTGGATATTTCTGTCTCAGAGCCCTACTGAGTGGTGTCATGATACGTGTCAATGGTGTGTAGTGTGGTAGCCGGCTCAAGTCAGCATTCATTTCTATTTCTGCAATCTGTGCTGGAGTCATAAATTGACCAAACAGACATCTAATGTCAACCAATGAAAGTACTGTGCCGTGACATAAGGAAGTTAGTTTACTCAACAACCTGCTACCTCCGTGAGTAATAGGTGGCAGCTTACCTTCAATCTATCATGTCACTGTGTGTCCATGGAGTCACTAATGGCATTTGGGGTGTATACAACTGACTCTTATATGATTTGTCTGATTCATCTATGCTCTCATCATCACTGCTGTTTTCCCTGTGTGATTTGGCTGATGACCTGGTGCGACTAGCGATGGGCCTTTCTTTCTCCAGTTTCTTACCTTCTTTGATGTCCATAGTCCCTATAATGTTTACCTCATATATTTCTCTCGATAGTCCCTTATCTTCCTTAACTACTATGTCTAATCCTTTTTGCCCACAGTCCTCACTTCTCTCAATTTTCAATTGTCCCTCACAAAATGTAAGCTGCTGCCCTTCTCCTTCTCTATTCAGTTCAGCTAATCTTTCTTCTAGTTTTTCCATTATCTTTCCCACACTATTCATCATGTCTGTGTAACCATCCTTTGCTTCTATAAAATCTTTACCTACTTTTTCAGCTATCTCAGTAAATGGCATGTCCATGTCTAACTGCCCTCCCTTCACTTCCATCAAAGGCATCTGTCTCTCTACATAAGTTGGAGGCGCTGTTGGTAAGTGGGGCGGAAGCTAGTGATGCACTAGGCTGTGGGCTTCCTACTTTCTCTTCCTGTCTCTGTTTAGCTGCTGCACTATCAACTTCCTTTTTCTTCTTTGGTACACCCATTGCTGTTACAGTCACTGCCGTGCTGGTCCACTTTCTCAATTCATCATCTAACTTCTTTCCCTCTGTTTTATATGAACCCTTTTTGTACCACTGAACATCCTTCTTCTTATCTCTATGCTGCATAACTTTTACACGTGCCCTTCTTTCTAATTCTCTGATTTTCGGTCCTAAAGCGACCGTTTTCTGTCCAATATCTGGTCCAAATGCTACTACCAGAGTTTCCCATTGTTCACCTAATTCCTTCTCTCTACCCTTTTTATCTTTTGGTGGTGTCTGTGCTATTTCCATATCTACTACATTCAGCCATTGTGTCAATACAGGGGGACATCCATACTCATCACATTCTTTCTCAAACTCTGCCATTTTACAATCTTCCTCTGCACAATACTTGTTTGTTTATTTAAATATTCTACACAGTTCTACTATTTAGCAATTATCTCTTATACAGTTTTAAGCACAATAATGCAACATAAACACTTCCACTTATTTTTAATAAAACAATGTATCAACAATAATGCAATAATTACTTAAAATATCCACATTAACAACCGGATTTAATGCATTGACATACACAAGCAAGGAACTATATTATATACATATAATTATATATATACAACGATCATATTATATTTGTTTCAATTGTTTAACCTTTCACTCGCACAAAAATTTACTAGCTCGACGACTAGAGGGTGCACCCAAATTATGGTAATTTACCGGACTCTCACTGGAGGGACTCCGACCCAAACGTGGTAATTTACCGGACTCTCACCGGAGGGACTCCAACCCAAACATGGTAATTTACCGGACTCTCACCGGAGGGACTCCGACCCAAACATGGTAATTTACCGGACTTTCACCGGAGGGACTCCAACCCAAACTTGGTAATTTACCGGACTCTCACCGGAGGGACTCCAACCCAAACGTGGTAATTTACCGGACTCTCATCAGAGGGACTCCAACCCAAACTTTATGTACGTTCACGTACAAAAAACATACACGTATAATATGAATCTGTCTTTTAAAGTATTATTTTCAATGCATTTAATTTTACAAAACTGATATTTCACTAAAATT
The DNA here is from genome assembly GCF_018831695.1 of Puntigrus tetrazona. Classification (NCBI taxonomy): domain Eukaryota; kingdom Metazoa; phylum Chordata; class Actinopteri; order Cypriniformes; family Cyprinidae; genus Puntigrus; species Puntigrus tetrazona. The sequence goes on along the minus strand of NW_025048504.1, from coordinate 106,873 downwards.
TACGCATCCAGAAATTTTCCTCAGAATTAACACAAAGCTCTTCTATTGACTATTCTAAAAGAACAGTCAATAGCAGAGCTTTAATTAAATAGGGGTCTGCTTACCTTTTGTTTTCAGAGGCGCCTCTCTGTGTTAATCTGAGTTCCGTTTCTGCATAATGAAACTTCCAATTCCTTCTAATCTCCTCGAACGATCACGTCGGGGTCACCAATTTGTTGTACTAATTATTTTCTGCAATCCACGCGCATTCTTTTATCGAAGAGGAGACATAACTTTATATTCCAAATAATTTATTTGACAGATGCATATGATACACACATCAGCTGCTGAGTTCATTCACACAAGAAGTGTGTCCACACTCCAGCAGTTCTCAATATTTATCGTCGTCTCTCTTCAGTTCACACCCCCTCGAGTTACCTGACTCCATTGCCCATTTGGTGTTGTATCCTCTTTTCAGGAAAGCTGACCTCCTCATTCCATCTGTGACCTATAGAACCTGAAGAGAGACATACATGACCCCTGACCCTCTCAACTCCCAAGCATGCAGCTTGCTTATCACTCCTCTGCACGCAGACATAGGCCAGGGATGTTAGCTGACAGTTCCCTGTTAAACTAACATTCTTTTGCACAATATATTGCTTGCACAGATACCATACTACTTAAAAGATATATTTGCTATTTTGTATTTAAATACCATAGCTGATTATAATTGCTCAAAATAAACAGTGAATTAATACAAAACATTTGTATAAAAATATAAAAAATAAAACATCAGTAATATATATTCACAAAGGATAGAAAATATCCCACAGAAACACAAAAAAATTACTTCAAAATAACGTACATTAAGGATAAGAGCATTAGATAAGTACTTAAAAACAGCAAAACGTTGTTTAAAGTTCAGCTACTTTAAAGGCAATTGAATTAAGTAAGCAGTAAGGGAAAGCAAAGAGCTGTTCAAACTTTGGCCACAGTAAGGGCCAGTGTATTGGAAAAGTAGTGAAGAAAACCAAAAACTTACAGCACCTGGTATTCCTAGGCAGACTCCCATCCAAGTACTAACCAGGCCCAACTCTGCTTAGCTTTTGATATCAGCTTTTGATATCCCTGCTTATTTGACGTAATTTTCCAACAATAAAGAGTTCCAAGCTCTTCCAAACAATCAATCTCCACCTGTTCTCGCCACTGACTCACTCACTTCCTGAATTCCACAAGAGGGCGCTCAGGGTGGTGTGGCCGTAAGCGAGAACAGTCGCAAAAAGGCCCCTATTTTAAGGTGAGGCACACTACATTCCATCATACTAGATAAGTGATGAGGGAAACACAACAAAAATACTTCAAAATAAGGTACATTAAAGATAAAAGCATTAGATAAGTAGTTAAAAACAGCCAAACGCTGTTTAAAGTTCAGCTACTTTAAAGGCAATTGAAATAAATAAGCAGTAAGGGAAAGCAAAGAGCTGTTCAAACTTTGGCCACACTAAGGGCCAGTGTATTGGAAAAGTAGTGAAGAAAACCAAAAACTTACAGCACCTGGTATTCCTAGGCAGTCTCCCATCCAAGTACTAAGCAGGCCCAACTCTGCTTAGCTTCTGAGATCAGACGAAATCAGGCGTGAATTTTTTATTTATTTTTATATTTTTTATTAAAATATTTTTCAATCAATCAAATACAATAAAAACATACTTTCTCTTGTACAATATCTACATCACATATCTCACAATTTTATACATTATTTAAAACAAATCCTTCGCTCTCCGGTAGCTCCCACAATAAATCTTTTAAAACACAATAGACGTTTGGTGCAAAAACACCATAAAATGCATCCAGGATTTTTTCACTTTTAAAATACACATACAATTTTTCCATATATACTTCAGTTTTCCTTTTAAAGACAGTCCAAACATCCAAAACAATTTGTTCCTTTTTGGCCACAATTCTCCTCTCCCATATTGCACTTTTCATTAACATAACAAACAGATTAATAAAGGCTTTGTTTTGACACTTCTTTCCCCATCCAAACATCATCACTCTGTTCCATTCTATTACATTTTCATCCCACTCTTCAGTCAAGTCTTTGATTAAACATTTACATTTCTTTAAAAATGCCTCCAGTTCCTTACAATATAAAAACAGATGTAAAATCCCCTCTTCTTTTTCTTTGCACACTTTGCACACTTTGTTCCATCCCTATTTTATGTAAAATAACTTCAGTAAAAACACTTCCCCTTCATGTTTCTCCATATACAGTCTTCTTTTAGATTGTTGAATTTTTCCACCCAGTACTTATTAACAATCGGCACTTTAAAAACACCATCTCTAAAAACACAATAAAACATTTTTACAGTACATCCCTTAAAATCATATAATTTTTTAATATTTTGATATTTGATAATTAATATTTTCCTCTGTTTGCTCTTCTTCCATACTCTCTATTCTTTTGATCCACTCTTTAGGTATTGCATTTTTAAGGATTTCATATTTGTTTGTTATTTCTTTTTTACTGTATTCTTCTTTTGCTTCATCCATTGCATCTACAATATATTGTATTGGTAAAAACCCCTCTTTAAATTCATACAAGACATCTCTCACTCTTGTTATCCCCACTTCCATCCATTTCTTAAAAAATAGTTCTTTGTCTTGTTTTAAAATGTTGTTATTTAAGAACAGAGGTTGATTTAAAATGTTTTCTCTTCTTTGAGGATTGTATACAATTTTACTTAAAAATTTTCCCCAGGCACTAAACATTTCTCTGTAAAACTCAGGTAACCCTTCTGTCTTCCAAATTTTTGTTTTCATCCATAAAATACCATCCCCCATGTTAAAATTCCCACATTTGTTTAAAAAATATTTCATTGTTTTTTTCCACTCAAATTTGCTCTCTTCTTGTAGGTATTTCTTTACTATTTTAACTCTCAAAGCATTTTTTCTCTGTTCCACATCCATTAAACCTAATCCCCCCTTTTCTACCACCCTTAAAATCGTATTATACGCTATTCTTGCTGGTTTTCCCTCCCATAAAAAGTCAAGAAAACATTTTTTTTCAATCTCTTTTCTGTCTACAAAGGCATCTCAGATACATTTAAAACATACCACAGCTTAGAAACCATTAAAACATTCAATATTAAAACCTTCCCTTTCAAGTTTAGTGTTCTCAGTTTCCAAAAGCTTAGCCTTCTCTCTATTTCTGTTACTAGTTCCTCCCACATTTCATCTTTTACTTTTCTCTCATTTTTCCCCATTAAAATTCCTAAAATCTTAATTTGTTCCACTTCCTTGAAGTTAAAACAATCTGTTAAAATCATAGCTTTCCCAAATCTGATATGTACTGTTTTCTCCTCATTTATTTTACTCCCAGATCCTTTACAAAATTCTTTTACAACACTTCGTTGACGCTATCCTTTCCTTTTACAATTATCGTTGTGTCATCAGCATATTGATAAACCTTCCCTTCAGCATTGTTTTCGTCAATTTCTATACCTATTATTCCTGGCTATTGTTTTATAGCCAATCCCAATGGTTCTGATAGAAGTGAATACAGTAAAGCTGAAAGCGGACAACCCTGCCTAATTGATTTTGTGATTTTAAAAGTCTGTTAAAAACCCATTACATTTTATTCTTGTTAAAGCACCCTTATATAAAATCTCTATCCATTTGATAAAATTCACCCCAAAACCAAAACTCTTTAAAACCTCAAATAAATACCTGTGATCCACCCTATCAAAAGCTTTTTCAAAGTCCAAACTAATTATATATCCATCTTCACCTTTATCCTTCATGTACCATATTGTATCTCTTATACTCATTTTTATGTCATCTATATCCTTTCCTTTTACTCCGTATGCTTGGTTTGTTTCAATTATGCTTGGCATAACTTCCTTTAATCTGTTTTCTAAAATCTTGGCTAAAATTTTAAGATCTGTGTTCAACATTGTAATTGGCCTATAGTTTTTTAAATCTATTTTTTCACCCTTTCTTTTATATACCAGCTTCATTAACCCCATCCTCGTTCTTTCATTAATTTCTTCTTTTTCAAAAATTTCTTTAAAAACCTCATGTAAAATCTTTGTTAAAACCCCTTTAAAACATACATAAAATTCAGTTCCCAAACTGTCTATTCCTGGACTCTTCTTTTTATTCAGTTCATTTATTGCTCTTTCAATCTCTTCTTCTCTGATTACTTGGTCACAATCTTTTTTATCTTCCTCATTTACTTTTGCTTTTATCTGATTCAGCAGTTTCTTTTTTCCTTCTCTTCCACGCCCCTTGCACTAAACAGATCCTCATAAAAATCCTTTATTTCTTTTTAAATTATTTATTACCTTCTACAATTTCTCAATTTTTCCCTCTTATTTCCTTTTTATAATATCAGCTTTCCTTTTTCTTTTTTTCCAAATCAAAAAAGAACTTTGTGCATTTTTCACCCTCCACAAGATATTTAGCTTTGCTTCTTAACCTCGCCCCCTCATATTCTTTTTCTTCTATTTCTTTCAGTATTCTCTCCATTTCCTTTATCTTTAGTATGTCTTTATTTTCTTTATTCAATTCAATTTCCAAACTCTTCTTTATTTCTTTTTCTTTGAACCTTTTGCATTTCCTCAAAATACTACAATATTTGATTGAAAATCTTTTGATTAAAAATTTGACATTCTCCCACCAGATTCTCTTTTCCTCTGTATACATTTCATTTTCCTTTTCCTTTTCAATGATCTCTTTAACCTTCAAAACATAGACTTCATTCTTTAAAATCTCTTTATTTAAAATCCATACTCCCGGAGCCCTTTGCTATTTTAAAATGTGTTGTATTACAAATTCATAAAAGCTTAAACACAGATTCCAATGTAATAGTATAAGCTGAATGTGTATTGCAATTTGCATTCTAAGAGCAGGAAGCCCAAGCCCCGAGACAGTTATCTTTTGTCTTTTGTTCTTGAACATGTGGTAGGTGTCCCAAGTCAAGTGTGAATGCTAATCCTGAGGTACAACTGTGCCTTTTGTTTCAGGCTGTACAACACCTATGCATTTGAATGACACTGGGATGCCAAATAGATCAAGGGTCGGGAAAGTTCCTGTCCTGGGCTAAGTTCCTGTTCTACATTTGCATGCTTTTGTTTTACTGGTCTCCACCTCTGTGTACTCCTCCCCCTTTGAAACATATAAACTTCAACCTAACATGTTTCAGTTAGATTTGTTTCTTGAAGATTTTCTTGGAGATTGCTTGACGATTTTCTTAAAGATTTCTTGAAGACTTCTTGCAGATGACTACAGCAACGAAATAAAAAAACGAACTCCTGCTTTACCAAGAATCTCCTGGTCTCTTCTTAAAAAGAAGCTAAAAAAAAGTTTCCAACAGTTTTGGTGCCGTGACCCGGATAGAGCTGCTCATCTGAATCCAGACTGAAACTTCAAGTTCAACAAAGATCTGACTTCGATCCAGACTGAATCTTTCAGTACAACCAAGGGTTGGTGAGTGTAACTCTATCCAAAGAACCATTACAGACCAGTACATGTAAACCTCTGCATCGTCAGAGAAGAGTTAACAGACAGCTGTAGGGTTTGGTTAACTAGGTTATCCTCTAAAAATTCATTTTAGGGAAGAATTGGTTATCCTCTGTTTCAGACAGGGAAGGTTAGCATTACGTGCTAATATTTGTGTTATCCTCTGTTTTAGGCAGGGAAGACTTTATCCTCTGTTTTCAGGGAAGATTGGCATTCCTTGCTAATTGTTTGTTTTATCCTCTACTTTGTTAGAGAAGGTTAACTATAGTTGATCTGTGTCAACAAGTGTACCCTCTGTTGAGAGACGTTGTTTTCTTTGTGTAAGTAACAAAAACAAAATCTACAATGTTCAAAAAGAATGCTAGACTGATTTCCACAACTGAGAAAGGTGGTCTTGCAACTCCTTTGTGGTCAGATAGTGAATTCAAATCACTTTTAGGCATGCAAATGAACCTTATAATTACTGAGAAAGTTAGACAAAAGCTAACTCAAAAATATAAGATCCATCCAGACAAGACTTGGTCTGTAGAGGAGTGTAAAAAGGTTTTAGGAGCATGTTTACGTAAGAACAATTTGAAAGGCATTATCTGTTGCCACAGGGAATTTGGCTTAGCACTAGCTACACAACAATCTCAGCGCATCTCAGAACTAGAGGAACAGAACCAAGAGCTATGTGCTAGAATATCGGCTTTGACAAAAAAATTAAACCGCAACAAAGCTTCAGACAAAACTGAGGTGGAAGTTAGTCAGCCTGATAGCACATATCCTGACTTGCAAGCTTTCTTTGAAACTGAGGTGCCTGTAGATTCGGTGAAGGTATGTGGTGCTAGAAGGAGATCTCAGGGAATTGAGGGAATTAAAAGTGTTCCTCCCAACTCTTCTGTTGTCCAGGTCCAAACCATTGCAAAAATGCTAGGACCTCAAGATATAGAGAGATTATCCCAGAGCATTTTTCTGAATTTAGAAGAGCCCTAATCAGCAAAATGCGTCTCTACGACATGTCGTTGACAGAAGTAACACAGTTGTTGTCACAGATTCTAACTGAATCTGAATTCAACAGTTTTGAGTCAACTGTTGCTTCTGAATTACAACATGCCAGTAAAGGCAATTTGAGAGAAGGTGTTCTAAGGAATATCATGGGACCCAAAATAGACTGCTAGTCAAAGATCACTAGCTGTGTGCAAAGGAAAGAGGAAACTGTGAGTGAATACACCGAAAGGTTTTGTCAGTCAGCTGTAACTTACAGTGGAATAGTTGATGATCCAGATAGTGTACTGGATGACAATGGACCCCTAGTCTGTATTTGGTCAGATGGCCTTGTAACTGAATACAGGAAAGCCTTGCCATTCCTAAACCTAACTTGGTCAAACCAAACTCTCAGAAATAACCTAAACACATTAGCTACTTGGGAAAGAGATGCTAATGTTAAGGCACAAGTGAGAGTAGCAGCAGCTACATTTAGTACAACAAAAGACAAAACGTGGCATAAAAAAGAAGTCAAATGTCATCATTGCGGAAGGTTAGGGCATTGGGAAAAAGAGTGTAGGAAGAAGTTACTAGATAAGAGGAGAAATAATATACATAATTCTGTTCCTTCTCAGCCGGCTTATAACCCTGAAGTAGTTCCAATAGTGTCCGATACTGAATAGTTCCAATACTGAAACACTAGGACAGCTCGCCCAAGCTCTTCTAAAAGCACAAAAAAGCAGGAAAAAAACTAATTGTTGGGGCTGTGAGTAGCTACCTTTCCCCTGTAATCCATCACAATGACAAAAGAATTTTTGTGAAAGGTAGCATACAAGAGAAAGAAGTTGACTTTTTGCTTGATACAGGTGCAGAAATTACAGTAGTTCCCACAAAATTGGCTAAAGCGTTCAAACTGTTTGCTTCTTTTCTTTTAAACTGTTTTAAATCAATCTCCTTTTGCTTTAAATTCAATATATCTTAAATCAGTGTTTTTATTTTATTTTAATTTCTTTTATTGTTATTTAAATCTTGTAATTATTTTATTTCCTCTTTTGTAAAGCACTTTGAATTACCATTGTGTATGAAATGTGCTATATAAATAAACTTGCCTTGCCTTGCCTTGCCTAAAGATTTAAACATTCCGTACATGAAAACTAAACTTTGTTTAACTGGTGTAGTAGGTGAAGATTCAGTTTTATATAAAACACCGCCAATAGAAGTACAATTAGGACCAAAAACTCTGACTACAAAATTGCTATGTGCTCCATTAAATACAGGTGCAATTCTAGGCATGGATCTACTGAGACAAGTACATCTAACTTTAGACATGTCCTCAGAATCGGCTAGCATAAAAATTTCTTCAGGACAAATTTCTACAAGTAATGCAATCACTCCTGAGTTTGCTTTCTTACAGAATCATCCCATTTGGGCTAAAGATAAGGATGATTGCGGGCTTCTCACAGGCGTGGAGCCAGTCAAATTGACAGGAAATCCACCTCCTGTTACCAAACAATATCCAATCAGTAAGGAAGCTATTCAAGGAGTCAAACCTATTGTAGAAAAAGTGCTAAAGCAAGGAGTGCTAGTTAAAACAAACAGTCCCTGTAATTCACCCATATGGCCCATCAAGAAAGCCAATGGGACATGGAGACTCACAATAGACTACAGAGTAGCCAATAAACATATTGAAAAAATCACCCTGTTAGTAGCAGATCCATCTACAATTTGCAATGGCCTACCATTAGATAAGTTTTTTCAGTAATTGATATGTCTAATGGATTCTTTTCTGTACCTTTGCACTCTGACAGCCAGCCATGGTTAGCTTTCACCATTGACTATGAGCAATACCAGTGGATAAGGTTGCCCCAGGGATTTCAAAACTCCCCAACCATCTACCATCAGGCTGTCAGACGTGATTTGTGTGACCCAGAATGTCCAGTCAAACAGTCCACTATGATTCAATATGTCGATGATCTTTTGTTTGCCTCAACAGATCATGAGGTACATCAATCTGAATTGGCAGTATTGTTGGATTATTTGCAGAAAACAGGACACAAATGCAGTTTTCACAAAGCTCAAATTGCTCAAAACCAAGTCACATTTCTGGGTCAAACAATTGGTACAGGAAATAGATCCATTACACAGGATCTAGCTGCGTCAGTCAAAATTATACCTCCTACTACCATTAAAACACTCAGGTCATTTTTAGGAACAGCCGGTTACTGTAGACCTTGGATTGAAGACTATGCCTTAATTGCTCAGCCACTCTATGACTTGTTGACAGGTCAGGGTAAAGATTCTGATATTGTTTGTATGGAAGAAATTCATATCAAAGCTTTCAATGATTTGAAGAGTGCACTATGTCAAGCACCAGCATTAGGAATTGCACAATCTGATAGGCCCTTTGTGCTTTATGTACATGAACACATGACTGCATGTCTAATGCAAGACCATGGGGGCAGTTTACGCCCAATTCATTATTATTCTGGTAAACTTGACATAGTCGCACAAGGTATGGGCCCATGTTTTAGAGCAGTACAGGCAGTTCATCTAGCTCTTCAGGCTTCATCAGGAAGGGTGTTAGGACAGACTGTAAACGTAAGATGCCCTCATGCAGTGTCACCTCCTCTCGTTGGGGAAATTGGTTAACAACCCTCACAGCCCCGAACATTGTTTTACAACGTGCGCCAGTCACAAACTCATCCTCATGTATGATGTCTGCAATGATTGAAGGTGTGTTAGAGGATGAAGGAGAAATTACTCATGATTGCGTTACACTAACATACACACCTGCAAGTGAAGTAGCAGAAACTCCTATAGACAATGCAGAATTGGAGTTGTTTGTTGATGGCTCAGCTCAAGTTATTGAAGGTAACAGACGGGCAGGTTATGCAGTTACCTCCGCCACTGAAATGGTAGCTCCAGGTCAACTTCCAGATCATTTTTCAGCTCACGCTGCAGAACTGGTAGCCTTAAAAAGAGCATGCACGCTAGCTTCAGGATCAATTGCAAATATCTACACTGATTCCAGGTATGCTTTTGGGGTAATTCATGATTTTGGTATCATTTGGCAAAGTAGACAGTTTCTAACTTCTGCTGGATCCCCCATTAAGCATGCTGGATTAGTGAAAGATCTAATGTTTGCCATGAAACTTCCAAAGAAATTAGCTGTGATCAAAGTGAAAGCACATCTCACAACTAACACTATGGAAGCTAAAGGTAACACTATTGCTGATGTAGCTGCTAAACAAGCTTGTTCCTATGCAACAGTACAGGTGTGCTCAGGTAGTACAGCACAGAAGACAATTCTGCCTCCTGAATCAATCATTGATCTGTAGAAAGATGCTCCTCTGTATGAAGCATGGACATGGTTAGACAAAGGAGCCACAGTAGATTCATCTGGTTGCTGGACCAAAGGAGGAAAGTATATTGCTCCTGAATCACTGCTTCCATATTTGGCTCAACAGATACACAACTTGTGTCACAGTGGTCCAGCAACAATGAATCACAGGTTCTCAAGTCAATGGTGGAATCCAAAATTCAGAAATGTAGCCACTGAAACAGTTAAGAGATGTGTTACATGTCAGAAAAATAATGACGTGCCAGCAGCAACGACAGCAGCAACACATACTCCAGCTTCACCAGGACCATTTCGTCAGATGCAAGTTGATTACATATCATTACCGCCGTGTAAAGGAAAAACTGATGTTTTGGTAGTAATAGACAAGTTTTCAAGATGGATAGAAGCTTATCCAACAGGGCGTGCCACAGCCTCACACACTGCTAAATGTCTTGTCACTGATTTCATTCCCAGATGGGGATTACCTGACTGCATTGACTCAGACCAAGGTACCCACTTCACAGGACAGGTAGTCAAGGAACTGTCTAAAATGTTGAACCTGAAGTGGAATCTTCACTGCCCCTACAGGCCACAAGCATCAAGACAGGTTGAACGTGCAAATAGAACCATCAAATCCAGGCTAAGCAAAATGCATCAGGAAGGAGAATCATGGGTTGAAGCGCTGCCAGCAGTACTGTGTAGCATAAGAGCATCACCTAACAGATCAGTAGGACTAAGTCCTCATGAGATTATTACCGGACGACCAATGCAGATGCCAGGTGTGATTGATCTTAGTAATGCAGATGTGCACATTGGCTCAGATGCCCTGATTACTTACTGCGAAAACCTTACAAAGGCAGTACAGAGTTCCAGAGAAAGAGTTGAGTCGTGTTGGCAGAATCCACCAGAAAGTGGACACACAATCATCCCAGGTCAGTGGGTCATGATAAAGTCCTTCAGGAACAAATCATTAGAGCCTAAGTGGCACGGACCATATCAAGTTATGTTGATTACAGCAGCCGCAGTTTTGTGTCAGGGTAGGAAAAACTGGACTCATGTGTCACACTGTAAAGTTGTTCCTCCACCTGCAGGGATAGGATAGAACACACAGACCAGTGAGGAGGCCAGGGAAGAACTGAATGCAACAGGCATCAGGGGCCACCCCTGGCTGAAGTCTCCCTTATAGGCTTTCCCCATCCTCTAGTCTATCCATACCTCACTGTTCTTTAGGTGTCACGGAAATTGAGAAATAGGGAAAGAAGGAACAACAATATTAGACTCAGATGGAATCAAGGATACAACCCTTGTGCTTGCAGTTTTTGGTTTTTTTATTGTTTTTTATTTATTTTATTTTATTATGTTATATTATTATTATTATTATTTTTTTTTTTTTACAACAAATACTGCTCTGTCGTCTTTTGTTTTCTTTCTTACTCTGTGCAGATATTTCTTGCGCATACCCATGCGCACTAACCTCCTCACCTACGCATGAAGACACTTCTTAAAGACAACCAGACCCACTGCAGAGCCAACTATCAAAAAAAAAAAAAAAAAAAAAAAACACAACGCAGAGACTCTCATAAGAGAACTTCAGTCATCCTTCGACATGATCAAGATTGCTGTTCTAGTAATCATCATGGACATCACACAAGCGGAACTCCAGAACTCCAGAAACAACATATTCTTAGAATTGATGAATATGTCAAGAAACGCTTTGTTTGCTGGAAAAAAACATTTGCATGCCACACCCACCTTCAGTAAAAGCGGGAATACCCTGGGTAGCCCACCCCATCTCAAACTGTGACACATGCACCTTATTTAAAGTTCCTACCAGTGGAATACACAACAGAAGTACATGCCACAACACTACAGCTCCTCCAGCTTCCCAGTGTTGCACTCCTGGATTGCCTTCCTGCAACCTAACGTCAGCTACTCCCATTATGACAGATATACTATTGACAATGACATTTCCTTGGTGCGTAGAAAATGATGCTCCAGCCTCGACTCCATTAGGTAAAATTCCTCATGAACTTTGTAGCTTTGTAGTCAAAATGAGAATTAAACCCCATGTGGACATTACTCCTTCAGTAGGAAAAGAGGAAAAAGACTTGGAAGTGTGTCTCCGCAGAACATCATCTCTCCCAAAATTCTTCTAGTAAATCAGTGGTGTATGATTCCTCCACCAACTGGCAACTTCTGTCTACAACATCCTACCTAGTCAATTCAATGGCAGGTGCACCTTGGCTTATGTTTTACCAGCTATCAGAGACACACTCCACCGCAGCCTCTCTACATTTATTAAACTCTTCTCCTACCACAAAAAAGGAAGATGGCTGCATTCCTGGACTCACTTGTGCACAAACATGGTGGTCAAGAACTCTTGGAACTTTGATCCCATCTTATGGTGTCATGCAGGCCCTGGATCAGGTCAGAAGCTTATCGAATTCTGTCCAGAAACTAGCTAATGACACAGCCTTAGCCCTAGGTAACATCACGGACACTCTTGCTTCTCACAAGATAATGATTTTACAGAACAGAGTGGCTTTGGACTACATTCTTGCAATGCAAGGGGGAGCCTGCCAAATTCGACTTCGGCCCTGAATGCTGCACCGGGTTAAAGGATCCAACAGAGAACTTGAACAAACTCCAACAAGACATTCTTGATCTTTCAGCCAAATTACACCAAATGACTGAAGATAATTCTTCATGGTTCGGAGAACTGTTAGGTAAACCCTGTCTGCTCGATTGCTCCTGTCTGCTGAGAGGTTGGTTTGTTTGTAGCTGCGTGTAGCTTCGCTTTTCAATTTATCACCTCTTCTCTAGCGATCAAATATAATTTAACTGTGTATATACCGTTGATACTATCAAATTAATCTAACTAATTAGACTGCTGTTTAACTGCTGTTAAAATTAGACTCGCTTTAATCTAAAGCTCGGCGGTGAGTTAGTACTCGTTAGCCGATTCACTTTCGCTCTCACATGCGTTTTCGCGCCTATTGTGGGCTTTTTTCCGCTCCTGTTCATTTGTTCCTCGCGCTCGTTCACTCCGTTTTCACAAGCTCGTCAAAACAAGAGTGGTAAGTGAATCCTTATGGTGAGTAAATGGCTTCTCCCTGCATTGTCACTTGCACCATCTGTCACATGTATAGCTTATCCTTCTCTGTTAGCGATCAGGGATTTACGTGTGATAAATGCAGGGAAATTGCTAGGCTGACAGAGAAGGTTTTAGAATTAGAGACACGCATCCAAACTTTAATTGAGGACAGTAAGAATGCGAGGGCTGTAGATACTGCTTTGGATGCGACTAGTACAGTAAATCATGTACATTGTTCGGTTCCAGCTTCAGAGCCCCTGCAGCAGGGCAATTGGGTGACCGTGAGGCGGGCTAGTCGTGGGTCAAAACACCGCTCTTCCGTTCCGATCAGAACATCAAACAGGTTCTCCCCACTCAGTGACGCACCCACTGAGAAACCTGATCAAAGTGCCCTAGTAATTGGCGATTCTATTGTACGGAACGTGAAAATAGAGACAACAGCCACCGTAGTCCAATGCTTACCGGGAGCCAGAGCGTCTGACATCTTGTCAAATTAAAAAGTGCTGGCTAATGCTAAACGTAAATTTCGTAAGATTGTTATTCACGTCGGCGCTAATGATGTTCGACTCCGCCAGTCGGAGATCACTAAAAATAATATTAAAGAGGTGTGTGAATTTGCAAGCACGATGTCAGACAATGTAATATGCTCTGGTCCCCTCCCTGCTTACCGGGGTGATGAGATTTACAGCAGACTGCTGGGTCTCAATGGCTGGATGTCTAAGTGGTGCCCGCAGAACAACATAGGCTTTATAGACAATTGGATGAGTTTCTGGGGCAGACCTGACCTGTTGAAAAGAGATGGTCTTCATCCCTCCTGGGGTGGTGCCGCTCTTCTAACTACAAATATGGCATATAGTCTTATAGCTCCAACATGACCAACTAGTGCCCAGGTCAGGAAGCAGACAGACTGGCTAAACCGACCGTCTGCTAGCTGCCTCACGTCACACAGAAGGCTGTTAATTCTCAGCACATAGAGACTCTTTCACCTAGATATCACACTATAGAGACTGTGTCTGTTCCCCAAATTAGAATATGCAGAGAACGTCCAAACCAAATCAAAAGCAATAATTTAATTAATGTCCAACAAATTAAAACTACCTGTAATTCAAATAAGCAAACGATAAAACTTGGCTCGCTAAATATTAGATCACTTTCCACAAAAGCACTTTATATATATGATTTGATCAAAGATCAGAAGCTAGATTTGCTTTGTTTGACAGAAACCAGGCTAAAACCAGATGAATATATTACTCTAAATGAATCTACCCCCCAAAATTATTTCTATAAAAATGAGCCACATTTAAAAGGTAAAGGGGGAGGTGTTGCTACAATTTATAACAATATTCTTAGTACTTCTCAGAGGGCAGGCTTTAAGTATAACTCATTTGAAGTTTTGGTGCTGCATATAACATTATCTACAGAATCATGTACTAGTGATAAATCTTCTGTCATGTTTGTACTGGCTACTGTATACAGGCCACCAGGGCACAGCACAGATTTCATTAAAGAATTAGCTGATTTTCTAACTTCTAAACTTCTAATTTTCTAAAGTCTTAATTGTTGGTGATTTTAATATCCATGTTGATAATAAAAAAGACGCATTAGGATCAGCTTTCTTAGACATTCTGAACTCCGTTGGAGTTAGACAACATGTCTCTGGACCTACTCATTGTAGAAATCATACTCTAGATCTAATACTGTCACATGGAATGGATGTTAAAATGGTTGAAGTTCTGCAGCAAAGTGATGACATTTCAGATCAATATCTAGTCTTGTGTGAACTCTGTATAGTTAAACCTGTAAACTCTGCACCTTATGCAGAGTATGGTAGAACCATCACTTCCACCACAAAAGAAAGCTTTCTAAGTAATCTTCCTGACTTATCTTAATTCCTTAGCACATCCAATACGACGAAAAAAATTGATGATATAACAGAAACTATGCACTCTCTTTTTTTCTAGCACTTTACATACAGTTGCTCCTTTGCACTTAAAAAAGATAAAAGAAAACAATCTGACTCCATGGTATAATGACAACACACGCACCCTAAAGAGAGCAGCTCGGAAAATGGAGCGCAGGTGGAGAAAAACTAAATTAGAAGTATTCAGTATTGCGTGGCGGGAGAGTGTCCTGTCACACAGAAAAGCATTAAAAATTGCAAGATCTGATTATTTTTCATCCCTTTTAGAAGAAAACAAACACAACCCCGGTATTTATTCAGTACAGTAACTAAATTAATAAAAATTAAAACATCAACAGGTGCTAATATTCCCCAAGAGTATAGCTGCAATGAGTTCATGAATTTCTTTACTTCTAAGATTGATACCATCAGAGATAAAATTGTAACTATGCAGCCGTCAACTACAGTTTCACATCAGATAGTGAGCTTTAGATCCGATGAGGAAAAATTACACTCTTTCTCAATTATAGGAGAAGAAGACTTGTACAAACTTGTTAAATCATCTAAACCAGCAACATGTATGTTAGACCCTATTCCATCTAAACTATTAAAAGATTTGCTTCCAGAAGTCATAGATCCTATTTTGAACATTATTAATTCATCATTGTCATTAGGATATGTTCCCAAAACCTTCAAACTAGCTGTAGTTAAGCCTCTTATTAAGAAACCACATCTTGATCCCAAAGACTTAAATTACAGACCAATCTCTAATCTCCCATTTCTGTCAAAGATACTAGAAAAGGTAGTATCCTCACAACTGTATTCCTTTTTAGTAAAAAATGGTGTCTGTGAGGATTTCCAATCAGGTTTTAGACCATACCATAGTACTGAGACTGCTCTCATTAGAGTTACTAATGACCTGCTTTTATCATCGGATCGTGGTTTTATCTCGTTATTAGTGCTATTAGATCGCAGCATTCGATACTATCGATCACAACATTCTCTTGGATAAACTAGAAAACTATGTTGGCATTAGAGGAAGCGCCTTAGCATGGTTTCATATCTGACCGCTATCAGTTTAGCATTAAATGAGGAGGTATCATATCAATCACAAGTGAAATATGGAGTTCCTCAAGGCTCAGTGCTAGGACCGTTACTTTTCAACCTGTACATGTTACCTCTGGGAGATATTATCAGGAGTCATGGTGTTAGCTATCACTGCAATGCTGATGATACTCAGCTCTATATTTCAGCGCAGCCTGGTGACACCAAATTGAGAATCTAACAGAATGCATAGTCGATATAAAAAGCTGGATGATGAGTAACTTCCTAATGCTAAATTCTGAAAAAACAGAGGTGCTAATAATTGGACCTAAAAACCCCACATATAATAATCTAGAACACAATCTAACACTCGATGGCTGCTCTGTTAATTCTTCATCATCAGATAGGAACCTAGGTGTGCTGTTTGACAGCAATCTTTCCTTCGAAAATCATGTTTCTAGCATCTGTAAAACTGCGTTTTTCCATCTTAAAAATATATCTAAATTACGACCTATGCTTTCAACCTCTAATGCAGAAATATTAATTCATGCGTTTATGACCTCGAGGTTAGATTATTGTAATGCTTTATTGGGTGGTTGTTCAGCACACTTAATAAACAAACTTCAGCTAGTCCAAAACGCAGCAGCCAGAGTCCTTACTAGAACTAGGAAGTATGATCACATTAGCCCGGTTCTGTCAACACTGCACTGGCTCCCTATCAAACATCGGAGAGATTTTAAAATCTTATTAATTACCTATAAAGCCCTGAATGGTTTAGCTCCTCAATACTTGAGCGAGCTCTTATCACATTATAGTCCTGCACGTCCGCTGCATTCTCAAAACTCTGGTCATTTGATAATACCTAAAATATCAAAATCAACTGCGGGCGGCAGATTATTTTCCTATCTAGCACCTAAACTCTGGAACAATCTTCCTAACTCTGTTCGGGAAGCAGACACACTCTGCCAGTTTAAATCTAGATTAAAGACACATCTTTTTAACATTAAAAAACTCTTTCTTTTCTTTCTCCTCTGTTGGTGCATGTACATTCACTAAAATCAGTTCACGTCCTTCACAATTTACTTCAACCACCATACATTTCCCCATCTTATCTTTATACACTACATTGCTTGAATCAAAAACATTTTTTCTCATTAAAAATGCCACTCCTCTTCCAAGCCTTCCATCTCCATTGTTATATAAAATATCTCCATCCCATTTCTTTTCATAGTCCACCATCACACTCTCTTTCCAATTTGTTTCTTGCAAAACGATAACATCTTCTCCTTTACATTTTTCTTTTACTCTTTCAAATTTTCCCATGTCCATCAGTCCCCTTGCATTAAAAGTAACACAACTTAAAACCATTAAAAAAAAGGAAAATAAATACTTAAAAACCATTATTCTCCATCTTCTCCCTCCAGCCCTCTTAACGCTTCATACCTGTTTACACTTGTCATAATTGTTTTCCTTGCATTTTCCACGTTTGGTTTTACCTTTATTGTTCTCCTTCTTATTTGTCCTCTCTCCCCTCTGTTTTTTCCCATACTGTTTGTCCTTGTTTCTTCTTCACTGTCCATTTCTTTGCTTTGAAACTCTGTTCCTTGTCCATCGCTCTCCACATCATCTAGAAAAGTTTTAAAACTGTCCGATATTTCCATTTCCGTCCCCTGAATGTCCTATTCTGTTGTCTGTTCCTTGTCCTTATCATTCTCTTTTTCTCCTTCACGTTCCTCTCTGTTGTCTGAGTAGAGAAGGAAACACAACAAAAATACTTCAAATTAAGGTACATTAAAGATAAGAGCTTTGGATAAGTAGTTAAAAACAGCCAAACGCTGTTTAAAGATCAGCTACTTTAAAGGCAAATTAATTAAATATGCAGTAAGGGAAAGCAAAGAGCTGTTCAAACTTTGGCCACTCTAAGGGCCAGTGTATTAGATAAGTAGTGAAGAAAACCAAAACACTTACAGCACCTGGTATTCCTAGGCAGTCTCCCAAACAAGTACTAACCAGGCCCAACTCTGCTTAGCTTCTGAGATCAGACGAGATCAGTCACAAATAGGGTGGTACAGCTGTAAGCTAAAGCTGCAGCAAAAAGGCCCCATACTAGATAAGTAATGAAGGAAACACAAAAAAAAAAACTTCAAAAAAAGGTAAATTAAAGATAAGAGCATTAGATAAGTAGTTAAAACAGCCAAACGCTGTTTAAAGATCAGCTTCTTTCAAGGCAATTGAATTAAATATGCAGTAAGGGAAAGCAAAGAGCTGTTCAAAGTTTGCCACACTAAGGGCCAGTGTATTAGATAAGTAATGAAGAAAACCAAAGCACTTACAACACCTGGTATTCCTAGGCAGTCTCCCATCCATGTACTAACCAGGCCCAACTCTGCTTAGTTTCGGAGATCAGACATGAACAGGGTGGCATGACCGTAAGCAAGAGCTGCAGCAAAAAGGCCCCTATTTTAAGGTGAGGCACACTACATGCCATCATACTAGATAAGTATTGAAGGAAACACAAAAAAAAATAACTTCAAAATAACGTACATTAAGTATAAGAGCATTAGATAAGAAGTTAAAAACAGCTAAACGCTGTTTAAAGTTCAGCTACTTTAAAGGCAATCGAAATAAATAAGCAGTAAGGTGACTGTAGCTGGAGAGGAAAGTGTAGTATTGTAGGATAATGGAGTTTGATTTTACTGAATTTACTCTTTGTCCTACAATTGAAGCCTTTAATCGCTGTAAGAAAAAAGATCTCATTTTGGTGGCAGAATTATTTCATATAGAGATTTAAAAAAGATGTTACAAAACAAGTGCTTAAGGATGACCTGTTTGTGAAATTGATAGATGCAGGTATTTTGCCTGAAGAAACAGAGGGAGCCACTGAGGTTCAGTCTGAAGTGGTAGCTAAAGTAGATCTTAGTTCTGTTATGTCTCATGATCCTAACATTGCCTTAAAATTAAAGGAGATTAAGAAACAGGAATGTGAGGCAGAAATGATTAGACTTCGTGTGGTAGAGACCCAAGCAGACAGAGATATCCAGATACGTAAACTGGATCTTGAGTCAAAGCGATTAGCTCAAAAGCCAGTTCCAGCTAGGCCTCCTTCAGTATTATCACCCATAACTTCTTCTGGTAGTACTGATACGCAGGATTTTTCTCGCTTGCCTTCCACTGACAGTTTTAATGTTAGTAAGTATATAAGACTTGTACCTCCATTCAGAGAGACAGAGGTTGATTCTTATTTTGTGGCATTTGAACGTGTCGTTGGTAAGTTAAGGTGGCCAAAGGATATGTGGGCTCTGTTACTCCAGTGTAGTCTTACAGGGAAGGCACAGGAAGTTTGCTCTGCTCTCCCTATAGAAAGCTCTCTAGACTATGACATTGTTAAATCTGCATTCTTACGAGCATATGAACTTGTCCCTGAGGCCTATATGCAGAAATTCCGCACTCACTCGAAAACAGTCAACCAAACGTATGTTGAATTTGTGAGAAAGAAAAGAGTCTTTTTTGAAAAGTCTAGCAAGGTTACTTCCCTGGAGGATTTACAGGAACTAACCTTGCTAGAGGACTTCAAAAATTGTGTTCCTACTAAGACTGTTGTTCATCTAAATGAACAAAAAGTGACATCATTGGCTAGTGCTTCAGTTTTGGCAGATAAGTTTGTGCTAACACACAGAAATGTCTTCTCAGTACACCCCTCTGCCAAACCTCCATTGATAAATGTGGAAAGCTTTGTTACCCCACCTGCCGTGCACCCATCTAAAAGTGAGACGCCTTCTAAATTTGGTCGTAGGTCTGTAAACAGTAGCGAAAAACGAGTTTGTTTTTTTCTGTCTTGATCCAAACCATCTGATTGGAGACTGTAAGGCTTGGAAAAAGAAAAGACTAGCTTCTAGGCCCAAAAATATAGCACTGGTACAGACCATGTGTAAAATGAGCTCTCTGAGTGGGGAGAGTTATCAACCTTTTTTGTTTGAAGGCGCAGTTAATCTATCTTCTGATTCGAATTTTAAATTCGTAAAGATCTTGAGTGACATGGGTGCAGTCCAGTCTTTTATATCTGCGACTGTTTTGTCTTTTTCGGCTGACTCATTTACCGGTAACAATGTTTTAATTTGCGGTATTGATATGCATTGTGTGAATGTACCGCTTCACACTGTGTATCTAAAATCTGACATTGTGGTCGGGCCAGTCAGCCTAGCTGTGCGCCCAGAGTTACCTGTTGAGGGGGTTGATTTGATTTTAGGGAATGACCTAGCAGGTGGCACAGTCTTTCCTAGGCCAATTGTATCTTATAAACCTAGCACTATATGTAAATGTGATTTGGCAGAGAATTATCCCTCTACATTTCCCGCTTGTGCGGTCACCCGTGCCCAGTCAAAAAAATTTGAGGAAGTAGTGGATCTCTCAGACTCCTTTTTGGCTAATAGTCCTGACTCTGTGGAGTGTGTCCTGTCTGTTACTCCTGACCCTGCTATAAACCTTGGGAAGCTAAGCTCTGAAACCCCACTGAAGGCAGGTAGAGAATACTTAGCAGCAGCTCAGAAGTCAGACCCTTCCCTAACCAAGTGTATATTGGCTGCAGACAACCCTACTGAAGAATCTAGCTCAGGGGTGGTTTACTTTTGGGACAGTGGTTTGTTAATGCGTAGATGGAAACCCCAGCAAGAAGATTTAGGCTGGCAGGAAGTGCTCCAGATGGTTTTACCTGCTGGTTATAGGCAACAAGTCTTAAAATTGGCCCATGAAAATGCATTATCTGGTCATGTAGGTATAACAAAAACCTACCGACGCGTTATGAGGTATTTTTTCTGGCCTGGCCTTAAGTCAGCAGTTTCCCGGTTCTGTAAGTCATGCCACACATGTCAGTTGGTAGGGAAGCCGAACCAGAAAATTTCTCCTGCCCCTCTGTGCCCTATTCCAGCTGTTGGTGACCCATTTGAACGTTTGATTGTTGACTGTGTGGGACCACTGCCCAAAGCCAAATCGGGGCACCAATATATTTTGACCCTTATGTGCGCTGCAACTCGGTTCCTGGAGGCGATTCCAATTCGTTCCCTAAAATCTAAAGTCATTGTGAAGGAACTGCTCAAATTCTGTACTAAGTTTGGATTGCCAAAAGTAATCCAGAGTGACCAAGGGTCAAATTTTACTTCCAGAATTTTTAAACAGGCACTAGGAACACTTGGCATAAGTCATCAAACGTCCACTGCTTATCACCCTGAGTCCCAAGGGGCCCTTGAGATATGTCACCAAACCTTAAAACACCTACTACGTTGCTATTGTATAGAAACTGGGAAAGAGTGGGCAGAGGGTCTTCCTTTCCTGATATTTGCAATAAGGGAATCAGTGCAAGAATCCCTTGGCTTCAGCCCTTCTGAACTTGTGTTTGGCCATACACTTCGTGGCCCTGTAAAGCTGTTAAGTGAACAGTTGCTGAATCAAAGTTCCAAACCAGTCCTTGTCGATAAGTATGTTACGTCTATCCGTGAGAGACTGCACAAAGCCCGAAGTCTTGCCAAACTTCATTTAGCCACTGCTCAGACCAAAATGAAGGCACGTTTGGTAAGAGATCAAAAGAAAAAGACTTTCACCCTGGTGACCCTGTGTTAGTTCTGCTTCCAAACCCCGGTTCAATTTTACAAGCAAAATTCTCTGGTCCTTACTTGGTTGAAAAGAAGCTCAACGGTACCACCATTCTTATTGCCACTCTTGATAGGAAACGCAAGAGTCGTCTGTGTCATGTAAATTGACTTAAAGCCTACGTAGACAGGGCTCAGTCTGTAGAGAATGCAGATCCAACTAAGGTTTCCCTACCTCCTGCCTCTGTTTCCACTGTATATGCTGCAGCATGGTATTGCCACTCTCAGCCAGAGTTCATGGAGTTCCCCCTGCTTGCTTGTCCCAAAGCCTGATAACACCTTTCATTTTTGTACCGATTATCGGAAGGTCAATAGTGTAACAAAGCCTGACTCTTTTCCCCTTCCTAGAATGGAAGACTGTGTAGATCGAGTTGGCTTGGCAAAATATGTTACCAAGTTGGATCTGTTGAAAGGCTACTGGCAAGTTCCCCTCACACCACGTGCCTCTGAAGTTTCTGCATTCGTTACCCCTGAAAACAATACAGAGTCCTAGTGTTTGGCATGCGAAATGCTCCTGCCACCTTCCAGCGCATGATGCATCAGATACTATCAGATGTACCAAACAGTGAAGTGTATCTAGATGATATAGTAGTGTATTCTGATAACTGGTCAGACCACCTAAAGACCATTGAAAATGTTTTTAAATGTCTGGCTGCAGTTTCTTTGACACTAAACCTTGCCAAATGCGAGTTTGCCGTTTACACTGCAAGTGGATGCAAGTGCTGTAGGAGCCGGCACTGTCCTACTACAGGAGGATGGAAACCATATTGAACATCCTGTTTCCTACTTTTCAAAAATTTGCAAAGATGCAGCAGAACTATAGTGTGATTGAAAAGGAAGCCCTGGCTTTACTACTTGCACTTCAGCATTTTGAAGTGTACCTGGGGAGTAGTCTCAATCCAATCATTGTGTACACTGACCATAACCCCTTAGTATTCCTATCTTGAATGTCTGGTTCAAACCAACGACTACTACGTTGGTCTCTTGCTGTCCAAAAGTATAATCTGGATATCCGACACAAGAAGGGCTCTGAAAATGTCATTGCTGATGCTCTCTCGAGCATAAAACAGGTTCCTTTACTGTCACTTAAATGTTTTTCACTAGAATTAATAGTGAGATTTGAAAGTGTTGACTACAAACTATAGTTTGTATTCTTGGTGGTGGGAGTGTTACATCCCTAGGATGTATGTGAATATTTGTGTAATCTGCCCTTTTGGGTGTGGCTTTGTGCTCTGTGTGTGTGTGCTCTCACTCTCTCTTTGCTTCAGTTGCAAAAGTGCCTACAGGTGATCCTCATCAAGGCGCTACAGACGGTGCTGATACAAAAGAGCAGAGTGAACCTGGCTTGGGGAGGCTCACTTCTCCCCTGCTCCAGACTTGAATGTCTCCTTTTCTACAGTTGAAACTATTGGTTGTAAAGTAGACCTGTGCAAGCGATCAGCTTTAGTGAGTAAGTTAACTGTTGGGTTCTGTTGTATTATAAGTGTGATTTGTCGTAAGTTAAGATTTACTTTATTACTGCTCCCTTGTTAGAGGTACTAACAGGTACTGTGAGATTTTGTTTGGTTTATAGTAAATGGGAAGCTGTAGGGGGAGTGTGCCATTTGATCTGTTTGTCCTTGTTTTGGCTAGTGAGGGAGTGGAGGAAAGCATTTGTTGTTTTTCTTTTCTTTTACCTGGTTGGGTTTAGTACTCCTCCCTTGAGTTAGATTCTGTTTTGTTATTTTTGCCTGGCCCTCCCCTGAATACTTTTTATTGCTCCCCTGTTTTTTTTTTTTTGTTTTCTAATTTAAATTGCTTGTTAAAATTAAACTTGCTTGCTTGAGAAAGTAGTGGTTGTTGTTTCAATTCTGGGGCAGAGGATTGAGGTGATTCCCTACACATTTATTTAATTATTTATCACATAAGTTTAATTTGTTACTCCCACTCCTACCCCTAGACTTGGGAGTAGGGGATCGTAACACCTTTCAAGTTTAGTGTTCTCAGTTTCCAAAAGTGTAACCTTCTATTTCTGTTAGTAGTTCCTCTCACACTTCCAACTTGTTCCACTTCCTTGATGTTAAAATCATAGCTTTCCCAAATCTGATATACTGTTTTCTCCTCATTTATTTTACTCCCAGATCCTTTACAACATTCTTTTACAACATTCATAACTTATTTGACGCTATCCTTTCCTTTTACAATTATCATTGTCATCAGCATATTGATAAACCTTCCCTTCAGCATTGTTTTCGTCAATTTTCTATACCTATTATTCTTTCTTTTTGTTTTATAGCCAATCCCAATGGTTCTGATACAAGTGAATACAGTAAAGCTGAAAGCGGACAACCCTGCCTAATTGATCTTGTGATTTTTAAAACAGTCTGTTAAAAACCCATTACATTTTATCCTTGTTAAAGCACCCTTATATAAAATCTCTGTCCAATTGATAATATTCCCCCCAAAACTCCTTAAAACCGAAAAATAAATACGTGTTCCACCCTGTCAAAAGCTTTTTCAAAGTCCAAACTAATTGTATATCCATCTTCACCTTTATCCTTCATGTACCATATTGTATCTCTTATACTCATTTTTATGTCATCTATATCCCTTCCTTTTACTCCGTATGCTTGGTTTGTTTCAATTATGCTTGGCATAACTTCCTTTTTAATCTGTTTGCTAAAACCTTGGCTAAAATTAAGATCTGTGTTCAGCATTGTAATTGGCCTATAGTTTTTATTTATTTTTTTTAAATCTATTTTTTCACCCTTTCTTTTTATATACCAGCTTCATTACCCCATCATCGTTCTTTCATTAATTTCTTCTTTTTTAAAAGTTTCTTTAAAAACCTCATTTAAAATCTTTGTTAAAACCCCTTTAAAACATGCATAAAATTCAGTTCCCAAACAGTCTATTCCTGGATTTTTTTTATTTTTATTTAATTCAGTTCATTTATTGCTCTTTCAATCTCTTCTCTGATTACTTGGTCACAATCTTTTTTTTTTTTTTTTTTTTTTTTTTTTTTATCTTCCTCACTTACTTTTGCTTTTATCTGATTTGGCAGTTTTTTTTCCTTCTTTTCCACGCCCCTTGCACTAAACAGATCCTCATAAAAATCCTTTTTTTTTTTTTTTTTAAATATGTATTACCCTCTACAATTTCTCAATTTTTCCCTCTTATTTTCCTTTTTTATAATATCAGTTTTCTCTTTTTCCAAATCAAAAAAGAACTTTGCATTTTTCACCCTCCACAAGATATTTAGCTTCGCTTCTTAACCTCGCCCCCTCATATTCTTTTTCTTCTATTTCTTTCAGTATTCCCTCCATTTCCTTTTATCTTTATGTCTTTATTCAACTCAATTTCCAAACTCTTCTTTATTTCTCTTTCTTTGAACCTTTTGCATGTCCTCAAAAATCAGTTCACGTCCTTCACAATTTACTTCAAACACCATACATTTCCCCATCTTATCTTTATACACTACATTGCTTGAATCAAAAACATTTTTTCTCATTAAAAACGCCACTCCTCTTCCAAGCCTCTCCATTGTTATATAAAATATCTCCATCCCATTTCTTTTCATAGTCCACCATCACACTCTCTTTCCAATTTGTTTCTTGCAAAACGATAACATCTTCTTTGACATTTTTCTTTCACTCTTTCAAATTTTCCCATGTTCATCAGTCCCCTTGCATTAAAAGTAACAACTTAAAACCATTAAAAAAAAAAAAAAGAAAAATAAATACTTAAACCATTATTCTCCATCTTCTCCCTCCAGCCCTCTTAACGCTTCATACCTGTTTACACTTGTCATAATTGTTTTCCTTGCATTTTCCACGTTTGGTTTTACCTTTATTGTTCTCCTTCTTATTTGTCCTCTCTCCCCTCTGTCTTTCCTTATACTGTTTGTCCTTTTTGTTATTTCTTCACTGTCCATTTCTTTGCTTTGAACTTCTGTTCCTTGTCCATCTCTCTCCCCATCATCTAGAAAAGTTTTAAAACTGTCCGCTATTTCCATTTCAGTCCACTGAGTGTCCTGTTCTGTTGCCTGTTCCTTGTCTGTCATTCTCTTTTTCTCCTTCATGTTCCTCTCTGTTGTCTGATTCCTCTTGTTTCTTTTTGTTGTAGTCCTTCTTCCTGTTGTTCATCAATTTGAATTTCCTCCTCGTTTCCTTCATGCACCTGTCCGCCTATCTGATCTTTCCTACCTCCTTCCTTCCTCTCCCTCCATCCAACATTTATTTAAAACTTCATGACACTCCGGGCATCTGACAGCAATGCAATCTCTTGTGAAATGTCCCCTCTCCTCGCACTTATAGCACCTAAAATCTGGGCATTCTTTAAGCAGGTGTCCTGGACTCATGCACAGCCTACAGGTCTTCACCTGATGGCTGTGCATCACCCTAAAATACTGCGGCCCTTCAGCTGTTTCCAGATTCGTGCTATATGGCAACGATGCCACTTCTCTGGGGAATCTCACTTTTAGGAACCTTGTTCCGTCCTCAATGTCAGTGCCTGGGTAGCATCTTCTTTTTTACTTTTTGACATGGGATTAACTCCCCATACTCCCAATTTTCCCAAAAGATCATTATCAAGATAGACAGGCAGGTGCATGATTGTCTCTTGCGTCTAGGTTTTTTTCTGTATTCTTCTTGTTGTCAGCAATCCAGTCCAGTGTCGTTTGCCATTAATCAGTCCATTGAAAAGAGAAAAATAAAGGCGTAACCACCCTACAGCAAGCAAAAAATCTGCTGTTGGGTGGTTTTATAACTGGAAAAAACAACAAAAACTAACTTAAACTAAAGAAAAATACTAAATGCAAACACAAATGAACACAAAATGGAGGAGAGTCTTCCTCTCCCAACTGCAGCCACTCTCAACCAAGCTTGCTCACTAGCTCCCTCTAGCGTGAACATGGTGGTATGGCCGTAAGCGAGAGCTGCAGCAAAAAGCCCCATATTTTAAGGTGAGGCACACTACATGCCATCATACTAGATAAGTAATGAAGGAAACACAAAAGAAATACTTCAAAATAAGGTACATTAAAGATAATAGCACTAGATTAGTGAAATTCAGCCAAACGCTGTTTAAAGTTCAGCTACTATAAAGGCAATTGAAATGAGCAGTAAGGGAAAGCAAAGAGCTGTTCAAACTTTGGCCACACTAAAGGCCAGTGTATTAGATGAGTAGTGAAGAAAACCAAAAACTTACAGCACCTGGTATTCCTAGGCAGTCTCCCATCCAAGTAGCAACCAGGCCCAACTCTGGTTAGCTTCTGAGATCAGACGAGATCAGGTGTGAATTTATTTTTTTTGTTCTCTACGATTTTCACATTAAAAGCTTTTAAAACAGTACAAACTTTAGGCGTAAATACATTGAAAAAAAATCCATTCCTATTTTACTTCAAATAACCTCCAGTAAAGACCACTTTGTGTTTTATAAAATATTCCAAACATTCCAATTTTGTTTCTACATGTTTTCCTCATGTTCTTCCATATACACTTCCGTCAGATCTTTAAATTTCTGCACCCAGTACTCATTGACGATTGGTTCTTTAAAAATACTATCTCTGAAAAATTGATAAAATGCCTTCATGTGACATTTTAAAATCATACATTTTGTCTCCGTTTCACAAATGTTTTTCTCCTTTGTGTCTTCCATGTTTTCTATTCTTTTGATCCAATCCTTTAGTATCGCTTCTTTAATTTCATACTTATTCATTATCTCTTGTCTACTGTAATCTTCTTTAGCCATTTCCATTGTCTACTATACACTGTACCGTTAAGAAACCTTTTTAAAATTCATATAGAACTTCTCTTACCCTATTTATCCCTACTTCCATTTTTTTTTTTTTTTTTATTTCTTTGTCTTGTTTCATGATGTTATTGTTTAAAAACAGGGGTTGATTTAGACTTTTCTCTTCCTTGCGGATTTGATTGAACGGTCTTTAGAAATTTTCCCCAAGCTTCTAAAACTTCTCTATAAAACCTTGGTATTCCTTCTGTCATCCTTTTTCATAAAATCTCTTTTCCCATGTTGAAATTCCCGCATGTTTAAAAAAATATTTCATTGTTTTCTTCCATTCTAATTTTCTCTTGTATTTTTTTTGACTAACTCTTAAGCTATTTTTTCGCTGCTCTGTCAATTTAATTCTAGACCTCCTCTGTTTACCGCCCCTACAATCGTTTTGTATGCAATTCTTGGTGGCTTACCCTCCCATAAAAAAATTCAGGAAACATTTCTTTAATCTCTTTTCTGACCACAAGTGGAGTTCTGATACATATAAAACGTACCGTAACTATGAAACCATTAAAACATTTAGAATTAAGACTTTGCCTTTCAAATTTAAGTTTAAGAAGTTCCTTCTTTCTATTTCCGTAACCAAGTTCTCTCAAATTTCATCTCTTTGTCAATTTTCCCCATTAAAATGCCCAGGATCTTTATTTTGTTCACTTCTTTTAAATGCAAAACGATCAGTTAGATCCTTTTGCTTTACCCATCCTCATATATACTGTTTTATCCTCCATTAATTTTGCTCCCAGATCCTTTGCAATCTTTCACAATCTTCATTAATTCTTTTGACACTCTTTTCCTTTTACAATTTATTGTTGTATCATCCGCGTATTGAGAAATTTTCCCTTTTTTTTTTTTTTTTTTTTTTTTTTTTTTTTTTTATTTGTTATAATATTCAATCTCAATCCCTTTTTATTTTCCTACTTTCCTTGACCGCCAATCCTAATGGTTCAGAAACAAGTGTGTATAATAAAGATGGCGGACATCCTTGCCTTTATAGATCTTGAAATTTTAAAACAGTCTGTTAAAAAGCAATTTTTTTTTTTTTTTTTTTTTTTTTTTTTTTTTTAAAAGCCCCATGTATAAAACCCATCCCTAGCCCATCTATTCCTGGACTTTTCTTTTTGTTTAGCTGTTCTATTGCTCTCTCAATTTCCTCTTCTCTGATTTTTGTTCACATTCCTTTTATCTTCTTCACTTATTTTGGCTTTTATCTGATTCAATAAAGTGTTCTTCTCTTTCTCCTGAACACCCTTTGCACAAAAAAGATCTTCATAGAACTTCTTTACTACTTCTAAAATGTTTTTGTTACCTTCTATATTTTCTCAGTTTTTTTTCCCCTTTAATTCTTTTACTGCACTTGCCTTTCCCCTTTTTTTTTTTTTTTTTTTTTTCCCAGATCAAAGAAAAACTTTGTACATTTTTTCTCCTTCTACTGTATGTTTTGCTTTGCTTCTTAATCTCTCCCCTTTGTATTCTTTTTCCTTCATTTCTTTCAACTTTTCCTCCAAGTCTCTTATCTTTTGTGCTCTTCATTTAATTCTTTTTCTAGCCTTTCCTTTTATTACCTTTTTTCTTTTTGCTTTTTATACTTGTATATCCGGCTGCTATATTTTATTAAACTTTTTAATTAAAAACTTTACGTTTTCCCACCATATTCTTTTATCTTTATACATTCCATTCCCCTTTTCTTTTTCTATAATTTCTTTTACCTCTGTCACACAATTTTCATTTCTTAAAATCTCAGTGTTTAAAATCCAAATTCCTGGCCCTCGCTGTGCATTTATTAAAATCAATTTTGAAGAATAAGAACTTGTGGTCACTAAAACTGGTGTCTTCATAACTCCTTATAAAATTTTCCACATTTCTTGTGCATAGAACAGTCTATTCTGGATTTACACAAATTTCCCACTATTTGTCGTCTTAAACTTTTTTTTTTTTTTTTTTTTTTTTTTTTTTTTTTTTTTTTTCCTTTTGTTTCTTTCTCTCCATACTTCGTTATTTTCTTCCATCAAAGCTTTTAATTATTTTCTTCCCCTTATCAGTTTTAAAGATCATCCCTTCCGCTATGTCTTGTTTGCTAAATACTGTATTAAAGTCCCCCATTATGTCTTTATTTGCTTATAATACCCCTTAAAACATTGAAAAACAATTTTTTTTTCCTCTTCATTTGGTGCATGCAAATTTACTAAAATCATTTCTTTCCCATCATATTTTGTTTCCACAATCATACATTTTCCAATAGTGTCTGTGTATATATAACTTTACTCGTTTTAAAAATATCATTACTCATTAAAAAAGCCACGCCTCTCCCCATCCTCCCATCACCATTGTTATATAGAACACCCCATCCCATCTGTTTTTGAGATCGTTCATCATATCATCCCTCCAGTTCGTTTCTTGCAAGGCTATGTTTTCTTTTTTGCATTTTTCTTTAACTTAGTCAAATTTTTGCATTAAGTCACACAACTTAAAACCATTGAGCAAAAAAAAAAAAAACCTGAAAAACCCATGGTCTCAGTCTTCCTCATCTATACCTCTTAGCACATCATAACAATTTAAAACTTTGCCCCGTCCTTTTTTTCTTTGCTCTTTTCTTTACATTTACTAAATGGGTGTTATCTATAAAGTTTGTCTTGTTTACCTTTCCATTCCACCCTCCTGCATCTTTATTTCTTCCTTGCTGTTCGTCTTCTCGTTTTATTCCTCCTCTTGTCTCTCCTTTCCCATCTCGAGCAGTGAGTCTTTAGGCACAGAAGTTGATTCTGTTGAAACCTGTCCTTGTTTATTCCTTTTTGTTCATTTCCACTCTCTTCCTCTTTATTTCCTTTAACTCCTTGGTGTCTTCATTATCTCTGTTTTTTCCTAGAATGTTGTCTTTCATGCATTTGTCCATCCACCTGGCTTTCTCCACCTCCTTCCTCTTCGGCCATCCTGCACTCACATCGGTTTAAAATCTTTTGGCATTCTAGGCACATAACCACAGAACAGTCCCGTGCAAAGTGTCCTCTTTCCTCACATTTATGGCATTTAAAGTCAGGGCAGTCTTTTACCAGATGCTCAGAGCTCATGCACAGTCAACAGGTCTTCAGCTGTGCATCACCCTGAAATACTGTGGCCCTTCCGCTGTTTCCAGCTTTGTACTGTAAGGTAGAGAGACAACTTCTTTTGGAAAGCTTGCCTTAACAAACCTTGTACCATCTTCAATATTTGTGCCTGGATATACACTTCGTTTAATATTTGACATGGGTAAGACTCCCCATTTATTAAATTTTTCTAAAATTTCCTCATGTTCCAGGTAGACAGGCAAGTGCATGAAAGAGACATTAAATTCTGTTTTCCTTTTTTTTTTTTTTTTCTCGCATGTCGTTCCTTTTGTTAGTCCCTCCATCAGGTTCTCACACATTTCTTCCTTTTCCAGAGTCAGTTCAAATTCAAATTTTATGTCACATACATACATGGTACGACATGCAGTGAAATGTTTTTACAACAGTCCAGCGTCGGAAAGAAAAAAAAAAAAAAAAAAATATATATATATATATACACGAAAAAGTTTGCAAAGTATAAAAGGTAAAAAAATGAAATAAAATATAAAGTGGCTGTGTGAATGTCCAATGTAAAGCGACTAGTGCAATTTTGTCCAGTGTAGTTGTCCAATTGTAAGTGGTTATCTGGGGAAAGAGGGGTGAACATGGGAATCCCGGTGATTAGGTACTGGGTGTTCTCTGGTTCAGGCTCCGAATGGCCTGCGGGAAGAAGCTCCTCCTCATCCTCTCTGTGTTTGCCTTCAGGGAACGAAAGCGCTTTCCTGAACGCAACAGAGAAAAGAGTCCATTGTTGGGATAGCTGAGGTCTTCCACAATCTTCCTGGCCCTGGTACAGCACCGCTTGTTGTAGATGTGCTGCAGCACAGGGAGCTCAGTGCTTGCCTGTCCTGCATGGTGCTGTTCCCAAACCAGAAGGTGATGTTTATCGTCAGGACACTCTCGATGGTGCAGGTGTAAAAGTTCCTGAGCACCTGAGATGGGAGTCTGAAGTCCCTTAAGCGCCTCAGATGGTATAGGCGCTGCCGGGCCTTCTTCACCAGGGTGTTGATGCGACAGGACCAAGACATCTCTTCTTGTAGGTATTTCTTTATTTTTTTTAACTCAAAGCATTTTTTCTCTGTTCCACATCCATTAAACCTAATCCCCCCCTTTTCTACCGCCCCTAAAATCGTATTATACGCTATTCTTGCTGGTTTTCCCTCCCATAAAAAGTCAAGAAAACATTTATTCAATCTCTTCTGTCCACAAAGGCATCTCGGATACATTTAAAACATACCACAGCTTAGAAACCATTAAAACGATCAATATTAAAACCTTCACTTTCAAGTTCTGTTTCCAAAAGTTTAGCCTTCTCTGTATTTCTGTTACTAGTTCCTCCCACATTTCATCTTGCTTTTCTCTCATTTTTTCCCCATTAATTCCTAAAATCTTAACTTGTTCCACTTCCTTGAAGTTAAAACAATCCGTTAAAATCATAGCTTTCCCAAATCTGATATATACAGTTTTCTCCTGATTTATTTTACTCCCAGATCCTTTACAAAATTATTTTACAACATTCATAACTTCTTTGACGCTATCTTTTCCTTTTACAATTATCGTTGTCATCAGCATATTGATAAACCTTCCCTTCAGCATTGTTTTCGTCAAATTTCTATACCTTTTTATAGCCAATCCCAATGGTTCTGATACAAGTGAATAAAGTAAAGCTGAAAGCGGACAACCCTGCCTAATTGATCTTGTGATTTTAAAACAGTCTGTTAAAAACCCATTACATTTTATCCTTGTTAAAGCACCCTTACATAAAATCTCTGTCCATTTGATAATATTCCCCCCAAAACCAAAACTCCTTAAAACCTCAAATAAATAACCTGTGTTCCACCCTATCAAAAGCTTTTTCAAAGTCCAAACTAATTATACATCTTCACCTTTATCCTTCATGTACCATATTGTATCTCTTATACTCATTTTTGTCACCTATATCCCTTCCTCTTCAATGAATCATTTTTATTTATATAGCGCTTTTAACAACACAGGTTGCATCAAAGCACTGTACAGTATAATGACAGGGATGTATAATGACGAGAGTGAACAATTTCTTATTAAATGCAGAGACGGTCTCTGTAGTCAATTCAACGATAGTCACTAAACGTTAAGTGTCCCCAACCAAGCAAGCCAGAGGCGACAGCAGCAAGGAAACAAAACCCCATGCATACAGAATGGAGAAAAAAAAACCTTGGGAGAAACCAGACTCAGTTGGGGTCAGTTCTCCTCTGACCGGACGCCCAGCACTTCCAGTTCAATTTTAAACGCAGCTGTGTCAGGTAGTGTAAATGACTTAGTGTGTGTGTGTGTGTGTGTGTGTGCATCAGGATCTGGTGATTGGTCCACGGGGCGCATCTAGGTGTTCTGGTCTCTGATGAACAATCTCTGGGTGCTGATCCACCATCTAGTCTGGATACAAACTGAAAACAGATTGAGAGAGACAGGACTAATATTAGTGTAGATGCCATTCTTTTTACGATGTCACAAGTACATCGTATTGTAGGAGTAGTGTTCCCGGTTCCAGCAAATCGAAGTAATGCAGCCTAAAAATCCTTTAACGGATTTGAATAATAAAAGGCGTGTTGGTGTGTTGTGTAGGCTACATTAAAAAGATGTGTCTTTAATCTAGATTTAAACTGGCAGAGTGTGTCTGCTTCCCGAACAGAGTTAGGGAGATTGTTCCAGAGTTTAGGTGCTAGATAGGAAAATGATCTGCCGCCCGCAGTTGATTTTGATATTCTAGGTATTATCAAATGGCCAGAGTTTTGAGAACGCAGCGGACGTGCAGGACTATAATGTGATAAGAGCTCGTTCAAGTATTGAGGAGCTAAACCATTCAGGGCTTTATAGGTAATTAATAAGATTTTAAAATCTATTCAATGTTTGATAGGGAGCCAGTGCAGTGTTGACAGAACCGGGCTAATATGATCATACTTCCTAGTTCTAGTAAGGACTCTGGCTGCTGCGTTTTGGACTAAGTTTAAGTGTGCAGAACAACCACCCAATAAAACATTACAATAATCTAACCTCGAGGTCATAAACGCATGAATTAATATTTCTGCATTAGAGGTTGAAAGCATAGGTCGTAATTTAGATATATTTTTAAGATGGAAAAACAGTTTTACAGATGCTAGAAACATGATTTTCAAAGGAAAGATTGCGGTCAAACAGCACACCTAGGTTCCTAACTGATGATGAAGAATTAACAGAGCAGCCATCAAGTGATAGGCTGTGTTCTAGATTATTATATGTGGGGTTTTTAGGTCCAATTATTAGCACCTCTGTTTTTTCAGAATTTAACATTAAGAAGTTACTCATCATCCAGCTTTTTATATCGACTATGCATTCTGTTAGATTCTCAATTTGTTGTGTATCACCAGGCTGCGCTGAAATATAGAGCTGAGTATCATCAGCATAGCAGTGAAAGCTAACACCATGACTCCTGATAATATCTCTAGCACTGAGAGGAACTCCAACATGTACAGGTTGAAAATGCTAAGGCGGTCCTAGCACTGAGCCTATGAGGAACTCCATATTTCACTTTTAATCGATCTATGATACCTCCTCATTTAATGCCACAAACTGATACTCAGTACTATGGTACGGTCTAAAACCTGATTGGAAATCCTCACAGACACCATTTTTTTCTAAAAAGGAATACAGTTGTGAGGATACTACCTTTTCTAGTATCTTTGACAGAAAAGGGAGATTAGAGATTGGTCTGTAATTTACTAAGTCTTTGGGATCAAGATGTGGTTTCTTAATGAGAGGTTTAACTACAGCCAGTTTGAAGGTTTTGGGAACATATCCTAATGACAATGATGAATTAATAATGTTCAAAATAGGATCTATAACTTCTGGAAGCAGATCTTTTAATAGTTTAGATGGAACAGGGTCTAACATGTTGCTGGTTTAGATGATTTAACAAGTTTGTACAAGTCTTCTCCTATAATAGTGTAATTTTTCCTCAGGGGTTCTAAAGCTCACTATCTGATGTGAAACTGTAGTTGACGGCTGCATAGGTACAATTTTATCTCTGATGGTATCAATCTTAGAAGTAAAGAAATTCATGAACTCATTGCAGCTATACTCTTGGGGCATATTAGCACCTATTGATGCTTTATTTTTTGTTAATTTAGTTACTGTACTGAATAAATACCGGGGGTTTGTTTTCTTCTAAAAGGGATGAAAAATAATCAGATCTTGCAATTTTTAATGCTATTCTGTATGACAGCATACTCTCCCGCCAGGCAATACGAAATACTTCTAATTTGGTTTTTCTCCACCTGCTCCTTTCTGTTACAGTGGCTTGTAGTATCCAATCTCGAGTTTAATACCACATTAAAATCCCCTGCTAGAATTAAAACTCCCTCTGTCTCTTGAGCCACCAAATCAAACAGGGACTTGAAAAACCTTTTATCACTTTCAGGGGGGGCATAAACACTAATCAATGTAACCAATGTATTCTCAATTTTGCCCTTTACTAAAATATATCTTCCCTCCTTGTCACTTATTTCCTTAATGAATTCAAAGCAGACTAAATTAGGGATTAGGACTGCCACTCCTCTTCTATGTCCCTTCTCAAAGGAGCTATAAAAACTATTCCTGTACCCTAGTTTTTTCAATTTTTCATGTTCTTGTTGTGAAAGGTGTGTTTCCTGCAGAAACACCACTTGTGCCTTTTCTTTTTTAATTTTTGCCAGGACTTTTCCCCTCTTAATTGGATTACATAATCCATTTATATTTTGTGATATGATCTTCATTAAATTTTAGATTGACTCGAAAAACGTAAACACAATACCCTCCAGAACTCTGCAAAACTTCCGAACACAATTAAAAAAGTCATTTCTCGAACGAACTTCTAAACAGTGTGAATTGAAGTAGAACAATACTATAGCCTACGAATATTAACTTAGGCCTATAAGTAGAATAAAAAAAAAAAAAGAAAAAAAAAAGGGGGGTGGTTACAATAACACAAACTTAAATGGGTGTGCTTGTGCACCTCGTAAGTCCCGTTGGCGGTATGCGGGAATAGCCGTGAGAAGGGGGGCCCGCCCTAGTTGCGTGTAGTAACTTATGTTACTTACCACAGATTCTAGGTAAAGTCCAACGAAATTAAATAAGAAGAATTAAATAAATGTTGATTTCCTCCCAGACAGTCAAAAGTACTGTTTCAATGTACAGGTGAAGTCCTATATCTTAAGTATTAAAGATCTCACCAACAGGTGCTCAGCTTTTTACCTCTTGTCTGTTATACCGGTGGCATGCGTT
Organism: Puntigrus tetrazona; assembly: GCF_018831695.1. Lineage (NCBI taxonomy): Eukaryota > Metazoa > Chordata > Actinopteri > Cypriniformes > Cyprinidae > Puntigrus > Puntigrus tetrazona. Next base: position 71,259 of record NW_025048504.1, on the reverse strand, counting down.
GGTATTCTTGAAGTTTCTGTTGGACTCGCAGGTTCCTCTCGGATTCTTTGTTGCCGACGTTTCGCCAGGCCATGCAGTGTTGCAGCCGCTCCTCCATAGGATCGGTATTGGAACCCGTTGCGCTTCCACCGTCTTTATCCATCTCGGATCTCTTAATGATCCCGCGGTCCATCATATCTTTCTCCGCCTCGTCGGGAGTGTTGTAAGTCCGTGTCCCGTTAGTCCAATGGATGCGTATTTTCGTAAAGGGTGTCTGGAACCGGATTTTCTCTTCTTTTAACATTTTCTTTATCCCATTGTATCGTTTTTGCATTATTTCTGTTGCATAGTCGTGGTCGAACGAGATGGGACAGCCCTGCATTTCTATCCGCTTTTACCAAGCCAGCTTCAAGACAGACTCTTTCACCGTGAACTGAAGGAAATTGACAATGATAGATCGTGGTGGAAGTAAGTAGAAATGCTTGTAGATCAATATCAAGTCCTAGTTCTTTTTTGAGGAACGTATCCACAAACTGAGTGACTGAATTTCCACCACCTGCACCCTCCGGTATTCCGTAGATTCGTACGTTGTTTCTACGTGATTTTGACTCGATGTCGGTCAGTTTCTCTTGCATTTCTCGGTTCCTTTTGGAGCGTTTTTATCAGAGCCGCGTTCGCCTCTGTGGACCAGGTCTCCAGCTGTTCGATGCGTTTTTCTGCCTCTGTGAGCCTGCCTTGATGTTTCTGAATCTCGCTAGCATTCAATGTCAGTTTTTCATTTATTTCTTGTTTAAACGGAGCGTATTCCTTTTTCATGCTGTTCTTGAATTCTTCCGTGAATGATCGTAATTCTGACATCATTAATTTGCTTGCTTAAAGTTTCAAGTCCAACGTGTGCATTAGCCTGATCGTCCTCGTGTGTTAGCTTAGCTTCCCCCATCTTACCAGGCGAAGTACCTGCGTCGTCGATCATGTTTTGCTCGTTTGCTCGCCATATCAACCGGAAGCCCCCTCCAGCCCTCTTAACGCTTCATACCTGTTTGCACTTGTCATTTTTTTTTTTTTCCTTGCATTTTCCACGTTTGGTTTTACCTTTTTATTGTTCTCCTCCTTATTTGTCCTCTCTCCCCTTGGTCTTTTCCCATACTGTTTGTCTTTTTTTTTTTTTTTTTTTTTTTTTTTTTTTTTCTCTTTTGCTTTGAACTTCTGTTCCTTGTCCATCTCTCTCCCCATCATCTAGAAAAGTTTTAAAACTGTCCGCTATTTCCATTTCCGTCCACTGAGTGTCCTGTTCTGATTCCTCTAGTTTCTTTTTGTTGTAGTCCTTCTTCCTCTTGTTCTTCATCAATTTGAATTTCCTCCTCGTTTCCTTCATGCACCTGTCCGCCCATCCGATCTTTCCTACCTCCTTCCTCTTCCTCCATCCAAAATTCACATTTATTTAAAACTTCATGATACTCTGGGCATCTGACAGCATTGCAATTTCTTGCGAAATTTCCCCTCTCCTCGCACTAATAGCACCTAAAATCTGGGCATTCTTTAAGCAGGTGTTCTGGGCTCATGCACAGCCTACAGGTCTTCACCTGATGGCTGTGCATCACCCTAAAATACTGCGGCCCTTCAGCTGTTTCCAGCTTCGTGCTGTATGGCAACGATGCCACTTCTTTGGGGAATCTCACTTTTAGGAATCTTGTTCTGTCCTCAATGTCAGTGCCCGGGTAGCATCTTTTTTTTATTTTTGATATGGGATTAACTCCCCATTGTTGGAACTACTATTCTTGTTTTGTACTTTTGACATTTCTCATATCAAAGTGGTTTTGAAGAACGTGTGTGTGTGTGTGTGTGTGAAGAGTTTGGCAACACGCTCACAAAGGACAGGATGCTGTCCAGAGCCGACACCTTCCTGAACTCTCCCCCAAGCAGATTCCATCTAAATGATATCTAATTAGGATCAAGCACCCACAAGAAAGGAATGTGCTCTATTGTGACCTTTTTCTGGGGGTTGCTCTTTCTTTATGTATAAAGAAACTGAAGCGATGTCACTTGCAAGTTACACATTCGGAACAAATTCTCGTGTCTGTTATAGAGTTGTCTTCGGGCAGGTAAAGAACCTTAAAGGGGCATCCAGACCCAACATTAATTTGGTGTTTCCGTCCGGTCACCAACAAGGCAGATCGGAGAAGAGGAGGACGGAGAGGACCTGAGAGAATATCTATGCGCAGAGTCGGGCAATAGACGCCTGTCTAAAATCCTCCCTCGTGAATTTGTGGGAGGTCAGTGAATGTCCGTCTGCAAAAATCTACTTCTCTGTCTGACAGTGACCGTTTTTCAGAAGACATCTCAGCGCTAATTAGGTAAATTATAATCATCGTTTGAATGCATGCAATAGAGTTGTGTCCCGGACAAGGCTAGATGCCTGGCTAGATATCAGTTCCGCAACAGATTCTGAGAAAAACGTTAGATACGTTTTATCGTCGACTGAGGAAAGTTTTGTGTGAATGGTATGAATGATAGTATGTATGTTATTGATTTTACAAGGAAATCAATAAATTAAAGGGGAACATTAGGAAAAGTCACTAGTTGAAGCTTTCTTCACATTATCGTAAAACAGTGATTTTTCACATAGGATTTAAAGGGGTGGTATGATTCAAAATTGAGAAAACTTGCGTCAAACGGCTATACCCGCAGACTATTAAAGCCTGTAGAAGCCTGGTATAGTGGACGATTTCATTCGACGCGTGGTTTATCGTTGAATCATACCTGCATAATGGGGAACGATGACCGTAAACTGATCGGGAGATGCTAAATTCATGGAAACATATACCCTGGGTAGCTGCAGATACCTGGTGGAATGGACAAAGAAATATCCATGGTTCCAATGCAAGTTAATTCTGCCTGAGTGCAGTAGATTGGTTGAGGCTCTAACAATATGCATCTCATTAAAAAAGGGAAGTAAAAGCTCGGTGTACGAATTACAAATAATTGAAGCAATGAAATAGAGCAGGCTCGAAAACGATCTCGAGAGGGAGAGAAAAGTAAATCAAAAGGCTCAGTTTTGTGCATTACAAAAAGATCCAGGTGACAGTGGGCCAACCTCTCACGCTACGTGCCCAGGAGGCACGACGAGAGGAACAAAGAATAGAGCAAATACGCAGAATACAACCGACCCGAAATACAAACCGAAGAATACACGCAGATGAAACAAAGAAAGATATAGGGACCCCTAGTACTAGCCCCAAACGTACTAGAAAACAAACATCATATGATGAATCTGTCAGTGCTTTACACGCACACGAACAGAAATATGGCTATAGCGAAGGGACCTCTTCCCCACCACCATACATACCCCAACATGATCAAGGTCAATTTTACCCATCCATTCAGGTCCCAAATCCTCATTTTGGAGTGAATGGGGACCAAAATAGATGCATGTTGGTTTATAGGCCCTGGTCGCAAAATGAGCTGAAAAAAGCAGTCGATGGTCCTAGGATAACCTTAAAATGTTGGTCACCACTTACAATTTGAATGGAACAGAAATAAACATGGTGCTGAGAATTGGTTTGAAACATCGATATGGTGCTGTAAGGGGAGACTATACCGGACAGAATGCTGAAGGCGAAGCATTAGCACCCAATTCAAATGATTTAAATGATGCATTTGAAGCAGTATGCCTGAGAATCATCACTGGTTTGGCTACGAGGCCAGACTATGCAAAAATAGCACAGTGTAGACAGAAAGAAGGTGAGGATGTATCCGAATACAGATCTAGAATGGAAACCGTGTTCCAAGCTAATAGTGGAATACCAATAAATGTAGCAGGCCCTTATCAACAGCACTTAAAGCAGGCCCTCCTCACTGGTTTTCTACCACCAATCTCCAGCTTTATTAGAAAGCACAATGTTAATACACGCACCGATGGGGTAACGCTCATCATGAATTATGCTACACAAGCTCAAGAAGTGTTAAAAGATAAGTCTAAGACAGCCCAGGCCCAGGTTTTCTCCCTGATAGGTGGCCTTGTGCAGGCTGGTAAAGGTAGTACCATTGAAACCTAAGACCATAGATCAAAGAAGGGGATGAATTGAGAAATGAGCTTTATAGATATAAAGGTAAAATTTTTATAAAGTTTGTTTAAAACGGCAGTAGTATTGACACATGGGCAAGTGCATGTGTCAACAGGAGGGATGGTGCATAGGGTAGAACAATACTTCTATGCATCAGACTTTATAAATTAATCTAACAATTTTTGTAGATCATGCTTGATCTGCTGCAAACCCAACTCACAGGGAAATTTTAGGCCTAAATGTGGTAAATTTCCAACAGCAGAACACCCTTTTCAAATTATTCACATTGACTTCATTGAATTACCACCATGTCAACAGTATAAATATTGTCTGGTCCTGATTGACCCTTTTTCTAAATGGGAAGAAATTGTACCAAGCAAGCAGGCTGACGCACTGACAGTAGCAAAAGCTATGAGTAAGATGCTGAAATTGAAGGATGTTGCAGGTGCAAATGGCCTGCCAGATACTGCTTTGTCTCTACAGGATCAAAAGGTGAAACCGGGTGACAGCATGTTGATGAAAGTCATCAAACGAAAGAACTGGTCATCACCAAGGTGGGAGGGGCCGTATACTGAAAGCCAAGTGGATTCACCAGAGCCACTGTAAACTGCTGAACACCTTGGACTCGAGTGAGGGTGGAAGTCGGCCGGTATCAAAACCTTTGGCTGCTGAAGAAACCAACTAATCCCTCACTCCCAGCTATGGGTCTTAAGGTTCTCCACCCCAAATGGGTGGTAAGTGGACTCGGGTGTGTAGTAGGTTTTGCTGCCCTTCTCACCATCATCATCGAAACTGTAAAAAGGAACATTGTCCATCTTTTCAGTCTCACAGATAGCCAATCGGGCGAGTGGATGTGGAAAGCTGTTGTACATTCCCAACTTGTCGTTGGTAATGGCCAGAGATAGTAGAGTGGGACCAGAGTGGGATTCCCTGTCATGGCTCACTTCAGGAAGTTGGTGGAAAATTCTTTTGAAAATCTGTGCTTTTATTATCGTTGTTTTTATTTTGTTTTGTTTATTCATGACCTGTGTAATCCCTTGTATCAGATCAATGTTCCAAAAAAAAATGCTTGCTAACACATTTGTGTCTTACACTCTGCTACAGCAGGAGGCCAGAGGGACAGGAAGAACAGGGAAAGAGCCCCTGTCAGGCAGGGAATATGCTAGGCTAGGGGTTCAAAGGGCTCCCCTGTACAGTGACGCAAGACTGCAGAGTAGTGTGGTGTAATCCCTTTCCTGCAAAAGAGTGAATTTTAAGAGGTTTTTCTTTTCATTTTCTTGTTTTTGTGAAAGCATCTAGAGGATGAAGGGGAATCCGCCGATCAAGATGCAGACTTAAATTCTGTATTAGTTCTATGGAAATTGATATTGAAGTTGATGATTAAGCAAGTAATGTTCCATTCCCACCCTGCTGATGATTTGAATGCAAGCCTAATGGTGATTGCCCACTTAATCAACTTGGGGGTCGATGGGGAATTTCTCCTTCCTAGAAGGTTTTCGCCCCATCTTGCTATTAAAGTTGTATCAAAGTAATATTTAATTATTCACAGACTAAGACTATGATGAAGCTTCTGAAAATCGAGAGAAGTGGAGGTTTCTGATGATCATTGTGTAATAATGTCAAACAGGAGGGAAATGTTGGAACTACTATTCTTGTTTTGTACTTTTATTGACATTATTGTCTCGTATATCAAAGTGGTTTTGAAGAACTTTGGTGTGTGTGTATAAAGAGTTTGGCAACACCCATCCTTCCAATTTTCCCAAAATTTCATTATCAAGACAAGACGGGCAGGTGCATGAAGGAAACGACGTAATCTCTATTTTGCAATTTTTTTTTTTAGTCTTGCAGTTCACTCCTTTTATTAAAAGTCCATCAGTCAATTCCTCACGTGCGTCTTCCTTTTCCATTGTCAGTTCATATTCTTTTCTGTCACCGCTTTTATAATATCCACAGCTCTCACCTCACTTACATTCTCCACATTCACAATCACAGTCGCCTCCTTTAAATATCTTCTTCTGCCAAACTTGTCTCTTGCGTCTAGATTTTTTCCGTGTTCTTCTCGTTGTCGGTAATCCAGTCCAGTGTCGTTTGTCATACGTGTCTCACCATCCAGTCCAGTGTCGTTTGCCGTGCCTCTTCCTCGTGCCAGTCCAGTGTCGTTTGCCATGCTTGTTCCTCGTGCCAGTCCAGTATCGTTTCCCATGCTTGTTCCTCGTGCCAGTCCAGAATCGTTTGCCATGCTTGTTCCTCGTGCCAGTCCAGTGTCGTTTGCTGTTAATCCGTCCATTGAAAAAAGAAAAGGAAACATTATAAAACAGACCAATTTTCTCTTCTTGTTTAAAATAATAAAACAAGCATTGAACATACTTTTCAAATTTCCTTTTAAACACATTCCACACATCCAATAAAATTTTCTTTTTTTGCCACTATCCTTCTTTCCCATATTGCACTCTTAATCAGCATCACAATTAAATTGATACGTTTTTAGTTTTTACATTGCTTATCCAAACCCAACATTACCACCTTATTCCATTCAATACTTTCATTATCATCCCCTCTCAAACTTAAAATCAAACTTTTGCATTTACCATTAAAATCCTCCAGTTCATTACAATATAAAAACAGGTGTAAAAATCCTTCATCATTATCATTACAAACTTTACAAGTAGCGCTTCGTTCCATTCCAATTTTGTTTAAAATGACATCTGTAAAAATCACTGTGTCTAATAAAATATTCAGAGTTTTCCAATTTCGTTTGTACAAATTTTCCATTTATGTTCCCCCATATAGAGTGTCTTAACTTCTAGTGATTATCGTTGAATTGACTACAGAGACCGTCTCTGCATTTAATAAGAAATTGGTCACTCTCGTCATTATACATCCAAGTCATTATACATCCAAGTCATTATACTGTACAGTGCTTTGATGCAACCTGTGTTGTTAAAAGCGCTATATAAATAAAAATGATTGATTGATTGATATACTGTCTTTTAAATCGTTAAATTTCTGTAGCCAATATGCATTCACAGCAGGTTTCTTAAAAACAGCATTTCTAAAAACCTTTTCACCGTACATTCATTAAAAACATGCAGTTTTTCCCCCGTCCTCACATACACGTCTTTTTCTTGCTTGTCTTCTTCCATATTTTCAATTCTCTTTATCCACTCTTGAGGTATTGCATTCTTAATCACATCATATTTGTTTATTATCTCTCGTGTGCTATAATCCTCCTTTGCCTCCTCCATCACATCCACAATGCATCACACTGGTAAAAACCCTTCTTTAAATTCATATAAAACATCTCTGACTTTTGTGATCCCCACATCCCACCATTTCTTAAAAAATACCTCCTTCCCTTGATTTAAAATACAGTTGTTTAAGAATAAAGGCTGATTTAAAATGTTCTCTCGACCTTGTGGCTTAAAATGCACATTATTTAAAAATTTGCTCCACGCCCCCAGTAGTTCTTTATAAAAATCTGGCAGCATGTCCGTCATCCATTTTTTAGTTTTCATCCATAGAATATTGTCTCCCAAATTAAAATTGCCACATTTGTTTAAAAAATATTCCATTGTCTTTTTCCATGCTGCTTTGTTTCCCTCATCTAGATATTTTTTTATTATTTTCACTCTTAAGCTATTTTTTCTTTGTTCCACATCAATTAATCCCATCCCTCCCTTCCCTGCCTCTCCTATTAATGTACTATATGAAATTCTTGGCGGTTTGCCATTCCATAAAAAATCTTTTTTTTTAAATTTTTTTCCATAAATTTTTTTCCACCCACATTGGCATTGCAGTCACAAACAAAACATACCACAACTTTGACACCATTAGCACATTTAAAATTAAAACTTCTCCTTTTAAACTTAACGTTCTCAATTTCCAAAAAATTAGCCTTCTTTCAATTCCTCCTAGTATTTCTTCCCACATTACTACTTTAACATTTTTTTTCGTTTTTTCCCATTAAAACACCTAAAATCTTTACTTCTTCCGTTTCTTTAAAATTAAAACAATCCGTTACACCAACCATTCCTCCAAATCTCATATATACCGTTTTCTCTTCATTTATCTTGCCTCCTGATCCCCTACAAAATATCTGTACCACTTCCATTACTTTTTTTAACACTCTCTATATCCTTAACAATTATGGTTGTATCATCTGCATATTGAAATATTTTTATTTCCCCCACTTCCTTCAATGCTTATTCCTCTTATGTCTTCCTCTGTTTTTACTGCTAATCCTAGTGGTTCTGCTACTAGTGAATATAAAAGCGCTGATAATGGACATCCTTGCCTTATTGATCTAGTAATTTTAAAACATTGTTAAAAAACCATTACATTTTATTCTTGTTATTGCTCCCCTATATAAAATCGTAATCCACTTGACGAAATTTTCACCAAACCCGTACGCTCTTAAAATTCCAAATAAATATTCATGTTCCACTCTGTCAAAAGCTTTTTTGAAATCCAAACTGATTACATACCCTTTGTTTTTTTCCTTCATATACCTTATTCTGTCCCTTATGCTTATCGTTGTGTCCGCTATATCTTTCCCTTTGACTCCATACACTTGATTTTTCAATTATAGATGGCATTACTACTTTCAGTCTGTTGGCTAAAACTTTTGTTAATTTTCAGATCTGTATTCAGCATTGTGATCGGCTCACACTCTTTTTTTTTTTATCCTCCTCCCCGACTTTTGTCTTAATTTTCTTTAGTAACTTGTTTATCTTTATCATTTACTCCTTCTGCCTTAAATAACTTCTTCTCATAATATTCTTTTATGGCTTTTAAAATCCCCTCATTTGTTTCCACCATATCCCCATTTTCATTTTTTAGTTCCTTGATTGTCTGCGCCACTCCCCTTCTTTCTAAGTCAAAGAAAAACTTTGTACATTTCTCTCCTTCCACTGTGTACTTTGCTTTGCTTCTTAATCTTGCCCCTTTATATTTATTTTCTTCTATTTCTTTACATTCTTCTTCCATTTCCTTGAATTTTTTGCAAATCTTTTTCATTCTTATGCATTTCCTTTTCTAATTGTTCTCTTATTTCTCTTTCCTTTCTCTTTTTACATCTCTGCACCAACCCACAGTATTTTATTGTAAACTTTCTGATTTCATGTTTCACATTTTCCCACCAAATTCTTTTCTTCTCTATACATTCAGTCTTCTTTTTCCTTTAAAATGATCTCTTGTACACTTAAAACATAATCTTGATTTTTTTTTTTTTAGAATCTCAGTATTTAAAACCCATACTCCCGGACCTCTTTTCATTACGTTCCAATCTATTTGCATAAAAATAGGTTTATGATCACTTAAAGTTGTTTCTTTATACCTTATTTTCCCTAAAAACCGTTCTATATTTCTTGTACATAAAATGAAATCAATTCTTGTTTTACACATAAAATTACCCACTATTTGTCGTCTTAAATTCCTTTTTCTTTTCATTCCTTTCCCTCCATACATCAAGTTATTTTCCTCCATCAACAATTTTAACTCTTTTCGTCCTGTATCTTTCTTAAAAGTCATTCCCTCAGCCATATCCAGTTTACTAAACACATTAAAATCCCCCATAATAATAATTTCCTTATTTCATTATAAACTTTCGTAAAACATTGTAATACTCCCTCTTCTCTGTATCTTTTGTTGGTGCATGTATATTTATAACAAGTGTTTCCCTATCTTCATGTTCCATTTCAAACACCATACATTTTCCAACTCCATCGTTATAAACATTACATGTTACATCACTGCTTTCTCTTATTAGTACTGCAACTCCTCTTCCAGTTCTATCATCACCATTATTATACAAAATCTTCCCATTACATATTTTCCTTACTTCACTTATGTACTTCTTTCCAGTTAGTTTCTTGCAACATAATCACATCCTCATTTTTTTTTTGTATAACATTTTTATTGACTTTTTCAGAGTTTAACCCCCGGGCAGGAAATACAATTAAACAAAAACACAAACAAGCTAACAAAAATAAAAAAAATAAAAAAATAAAATAAATATTAATAAACACATATATACAGTCCAAAACTTCACATATCTAATGCTTCTTCAATATTTCCATTTTTAATAAAAAACAAAAATACCTCCCAGATAGCAGAAAATTCAGACAATTTCTTCCACATTATATAGGTACGTTTCTCCAGAGCTAGACAAGAAATTAAATTTTTCAGCCATAGACCAAGAGAAGGGCAATTAGTGTTTTTCCAGGCCAGACGCTCTATTGCCTTATTATGAAGTAAACGCATATCAACAGGTTTTTGCTCTTTTAGTGACAAGGAGCAGGTATCTTCATACAGATTCAATATACATAGTAAAGGACATAAAGGGATTTTAGAGGAAGTAAATTGAGAAATATATTGAGTTACCCCAACCCAAAACTTCTGTATCTCCTCACATTCCCATACACAGTGAAAAAATGTACCAGGATATTTATTGCATTTAAAACAGAGATCTGGGATATTAGGGTTAAATTTATTTCATTTTACAGGGGTTATATAAGTTCTCATTACCCAGTTGTACTGTAAGACTCTCAATCTCGTGTTCAATGTTTTTGTTTGTGAATTTAGGCAAATTGTATCCCAGTCATCCTGTGAGATCTCCAAATTCATGTCCTGCATCCATGCCTGTCTTTTAGTTTCAGAACTTTCTTTACATTTTTCTTTTAATGTCATATAGCTGAATAATCCGCCCTTTATTATTACAATCATGCAATGCAACAGTTTCCAATTCTGACAATGGAGGACGTTTGACAGGATTTTTTTTAAATGAGAAAAAATAAAACTTCTAATTTGCAGATATTTGAAAAAGTGTTTCTGAGGAATATGGAATTTTGTTACAAGATTATTAAAAGATAATAAGAGATCATCTTCATATAAATTTGACAACATTGTGGATGAATAAGGGTGTGGCAATTTAAACCCCAAATCCCTTTTGCCTGGACCAAAATAGTCATTACCCCAAATAGGAGAGAAGCAGGAAAGTACTGGAAGGTCTCCCAGATATTAATGGGCTTCATACCAAATTGTAATAGTATTTTTTACAAATGGGTTGCCTGTTTTTTTTTTTTTTAACTCTAAGTGGTGCTGAATACAACAAGCTAGCAAGTGACAGGCCTTTTGCAGCCAACTCTTCTACCTGCACCCATGGTAAATTTGTGTCCTTAGAAAACCAGTACATTGCAGCTCTCAGTTGAGCAGCCCAATAATACCATAGGAAATTTGGTAGTTGGAGCCCCCCCCCTCTCATAGGGCAAATATAGTAGAGAAAGTCTTAATTTTGGCTTCCTGTTATTCCAAATAAAATTAGAAAGGAGCTTTCTTATTCTTACAAAAAATGCAGGAGGAGGAGGAAGTGGAATTGACTGAAAGATATATAAAAACTTTTTGGTAAAATATTCATCTTAATGTTTATTCTACCCATCAAAGATAGAGGGAGTGACATCCATCTCGTTGTTTCTTCAACTGCCTTGGCTAGCAAAGGTTCATAATTAGCTGAGCTAAGAAGGCTTATTTTAGGTGTTATTTTAACTCCAAGATACTTAAAGCCATATATAGCATTTACAAATGGGTGGGACACTTTAGGGTGTAGCCTATCTTGTTCATTAAGAAACATGATTGATGACTTGTCTTTATTAACTTTAAACCCCGGAAATTTACCAAACTGGCCTATAAGGTCTAATAGGGATGGGATAGATTTTTCCAATTCTGATAAAAATACAATGGCATCATCCGCATATAATGCGATTCGATGTTCAATAGCTTCAGTATAAATACCCTAAATGGAAGGATGTGACCTTATTGAAATTGCCAAGGGCTCCATCGCTAAAACAAATAGTAGTGGTGAAAGTGGTGAGCCCTGCCTAGAACCACGGCTAATTTCAAATGAAGGTGAAATTAAATTATTAGTAAGCACCTCTGCACAGGAGTCAACTAAAAGAATTTCAATCAATCAATCATTTTTATTTATATAGCGCTTTTAACAACACAGGTTGCATCAAAGCACTGTACAGTATAATGACAGGGATGTATAATGACGAGAGTGACCAATTTCTTATTAAATGCAGAGACGGTCTCTGTAGTCAATTCAACGATAGTCACTAGAAGTTAAGTGTCCCCAACCAAGCAAGCCAGAGGCGACAGCGGCAAGGAAACAAAACCCATTGCATACAGAATGGAGAAAAAAAAACCTTGGGAGAAACCAGACTCAGTTGGGGTCAGTTCTCCTCTGACCGGACGCCCAGCACTTAACCTCCAGTTCAATTTTAAACGCAGCTGTGTCAGATAGTGTAAATGACTTAGTGTGTGCGTGTGTGTGTGTGCATCAGGATCTGGTGATCTGTCAACGGGCGCAGAATTTCAATCCATCTACGGAAATAATCACCAAATCCAAAACGGATTAACACTTCCTTTAAATAAGGCCATTCAAGACGATCAAATGCCTTTTCGGCATCGAGTGAAAGAATAGCCATGTCACGGTTTTCATTTCCCGCATGTACTATATTAAAGACCCTCCTAACATTATGGAACCCTTGCCGATTTTTAACAAAGCCATTTTGATCTATATGTATCACATTAGGTAGAACATTAGGTAGAAGTCGCATTGCCAATGCTTTAGCGATGATTTTGGCATCAGAATTTAAAAGTGAAATTGGTCTATAATCCACAGGTGATTTTTCTGGTTTTAGAATAAGTGTGATCATAGCACTTCTTAATGAGGGGGGGAAGAAAGCCTTGTTCAAATGCTTCAACATGCATATCTAATAATGGAGATATTAATTTCTCCTTAAACTCCTTATAGATATCGATTGGAATCCCATCGAGACCCGCTGCTTTACCACCCCTCATATTATTAATAGCATTAGTAATCTCCTCCAACTCCAGCTCACTATCAAGATCAGATCTCGTCTCTTCTGAGATAATGGGAATGTCTAGTTTATCTAAGAAATTATTTTGATCAGAAGGGCCTGGAGGAAATTCGGATTGATACAACGATTTATAGAATGAAACAAAAGTATTATTGATCTCGCCTGGGTCAGACGTGAGTTCTCCTTTTCCATCCCGAATTTCATTAATAGATTTTTCTGAGGTTAATTTAAGCTGCCAGGCTAACAGCTTGCTAGGTTTATCGCCCTGATCGTAATAAGTCTGTCTCAATCGTAATATACTATTTCCAGCTTTTAAGGTGGAAAGTTCCTCATATTCTGCTTTGAGGGCTAATAATTTTTGTCTATTACACTGGGTTTTATCCGTGTTCATCATTTCCTCCAAGCCTCTGATTTCTGCATCTAAACTAAGCATTCTTTGTTTGAATTTTTTGGATTTAAAACTGGTATAACTAATCATTTGGCCCCTAATAAATGCCTTAAAGGCTTCCCATCTAGTAGTAGCTGAAGTCTTTGTATTTATTGCAAAATACAGGTCTATTTGTTTTCCCACAAATTCAATGAAGTCAGGATTCTGCAGCCAATTAGAATGTAAGCGCCATCTAGAGGAACCTTTAGTTAATTTTGAGTCTATATAAAGTAATGAGGTTGGAGAATGATCTGACAAAACTGCACTATCATATACACAGCTATTTATATTAGAAAAAATAGAGAATGAAATTAAAAAATAATCTATTCGTGAGGAAGTTTTAGACATTGATGAAAAACATGAATATTCCTTTTTTAATGGATTTAGTATTCTCCAGGGTTCACAAAGGTTCAAATCTTTTATAAATTGAATTTTTTTCCGACTTTGAGAGTGGGAGCTATCCAAGCCAGAGGAACGGTCCAGCAGCGGGTCCAAAGTGCAATTAAAGTCACCTGCTATAATAACTACTCCCGGAAGAGAGGCTATCAATATGAAAAGATTTTTAAAAAACTTTGGGTTATCGTCGTTCGGGCCATAGATATTAATCAGATTAAAAGCTTTACTCATATGTACCCTGCACTATCAAATATCTACCAGCGTTATCTGTGATAGCTTTATTAACTAAGAAGGGGATAGTCTTATGGATTAACAACATAACACCCCTGGCATGAGATGAGTAACAGGAAGCCAAGACTTGGCCTGGCCATCTTCTTCGTACTCTCACTAGTTCCTCTTTTAGAAGATGAGTCTCCTGTAAAAATACTATTGAAGATTCCATCTGTTTAATCCTTGTCATAACTTGTTTTAGCTTAATTTAGTTTGATCATACCCCTTACATTCCAAGAGGTCAATTTAAGCTTAACTTGTGGGATTGTTCTTAACTTGAAATTAGTTGAACAGCATTAAATATATACCTATGTAAACCAAATTATATTTCGATATGGAAGTTGACCACAAAGTATACACACAAAATAACACAAAAAAGGACAAAAACAAAACTTCAAAAACCTGCCTCAAACAAATTGAAATGGCTGTCATCCCGAACAGGACAGCCCATTCCCTCCCCCTCCCCACTTTATCACCTTGGGATAAAGTTACGAACCAGCACTGATCCATTATCAAAAAGGAGCAGTTAAAGCCAAACACTTAGATAAATAATATAAAATCTAGAAAAAAAATGGAAATTAAGTGAAACTCCTGGTAGAACGTCAAAATAGGTCATACGATTGAATATCCCTTCACCCAAAAAAAATAATAATAATAGGAATCAGTTTTTGAATATACAGATTACACACAAGTTTGTCTGAAATATTAAATCACCATCGATTATCCTGATTATCTGGTCTGTAACAGACCAGTTAGTAGCTAGCATTCCCAATGCATATAGCCTATCGAATGAAATAATGTGTAACGCTAACTAAAACTGTAACCAAGCCGTATACCGAACAGGGCAACGAAACATCAGGAATGAAAGTCAGTTTTTCCGAATTGGATATAGTCATATGTCGCTTACTGAGTACCAGAGATGGTTACATGGCACCTCTGTTTTGTTTTCCATGAAGAAATGTTTCCACATCCGACGGGTCCTCGAACTCATGGGTCTGTCCATCAACTGTAATACGTAGTTTAGCTGGGTAAACTATTCCGTATCTGATGTTCAGTGATCTCAATCGCTGTTTAACCACATCAAAGTGCTTCCTCTGTCGTAGAATCTCGGCGGATAAGTCTGGAAAAAACTTGACCTCCCGATCACTTTGCCTTTCGCTCTGGCCGCGCGCATCACTCGAACCATGTCCTGAAAGTTCAGAAACTTCATGATCCGCACTCTTGGTGTTGAACGGTTGGCTTGTGGCCTACCTGGTATCCTGTGTGCTCCCTCTATGATGGGAGGTGAGGGAAAAGTTTCGGGACCCAGAGTTTCATTCAGCCATTTTCCCAGAAAGGCGATTGCATCTGGATTTTCCACCTTTTCGGGAAGATTAACCAATCTGAGGTTCGATCGCCGTGAACGATTTTCGAGATCATCAAGCTTTCGTGTGAGAAAAGCTATACGCTTAGTCACTTCTTCCAATTTGTTCTTTTCAGAGTTAACCACCTCCTCTACATTGCTGATGCGCTCTTCGGCCATAACAATGCACCCGGAGAAGTCTTTTACGTCTCTCTTTACATCTTGAATCGCATTTAGAACACCGTCCAGCTTAGTGAAAAAGTCACTTCTCATTAAGTCTAGTTTTTGAATTACATCCAGATTTGTATCACTTTGAGGGATGCTGCATACAGTACCTGAAGAACTAGCATCACTGCTAACATCCCCCTCATCATCGTGCTCCGTGACTTGAGGAGAGGGCGATTTACTCTTAATTTTGCCTTTCTTCGACGGCATCCTGTTAATTACTTACTCATGGACGGCAACTCAGTGAAATTAAAGTTGTTTCGGTAAATAAAATGGGTGATTTTTAGGAATTTAAACGAAAAATGTGCTTAGCTCGAGGTCATAACCATGCCCCCCCACATCCTCATTTTTACACATCTCCTTGACATTTTCAAATTTTCTTATATCCACTAACCCTCTAGCATTAAAAGCAACCATTCTTAAAACCATAACCCAAAAGACAGTTCTTAAAATGACATTCATGACAACCATTTCTTCATTCCATCTCCTTTAAGTCCTTTACCGCCTCATTTTTATCCACATTTTGTTTTTTAACCAGTCTTTTTTTAGCTTCTTCAATGTTTGGCATTACCTTTATTGATCTTCTCCTTTTACTTGATTTCGCTGAATTTTCCTCTTCCATTCCTTTATCCATTTCCATATTCTGTTCGTTGTCCTTTTGTTCTGCTCTGTCCGGTACACTTTCTTGGCCTGCAGTCCTGTCCATCTTTATCCCTTTCTCTTCCTTTTGACACGTTTTTTTTCCTTTGTCCTTTCCTTCTTTAATGTCATTATTTTTTGTAGTTTGGCTCACCTCCATTTCTCCAATTTCTCCCTCTTGATCCATTTCTGTATCTCCTTCATGCACCTGTCCGTCCACCCGATGTTTCATACCTCCTTCCTCTCCCTCTATCCCATACTCGCAATTATTTAAAATTTGACACTCTGGGCACTTAACAGCATTACAGTCCCTTGCGAGGTGGCCTCTACCGTCACATTTGTAGCACCTGAACTCTGGACAGTCCTTTACCACGTGATCCGGGCTCATGCACAGCCGACAGGTTTTCACCTGGTGACTGTGCATCACCCGAAAGTACTGAGGCCCTTCTGCTGTTTCAATCTTGGTGCTGTAGGGCAACGATGCCACCTCCTTGGGGAACCTTACTTTTAGGAACCTTGTACCATCTTCGACGTCAGTGCCCAGGTAGCATCTTCTTTTAATTTTTGAGATGGGATTAACTCCCCATGACTCCAATTTTCCCATAATTTCCTTATCATCGAGGTAGACGGGCAGGTGCATGAAGGAAACAACATAATCTCTATTTTGCAGTCTTTTAACCTCACAGTTCACTCCTTTTGATTTAAGAGTCCATCAGTAAAATACTCTCATATTTCCTCCTTTTCCATCGCTAGTTCAAATTCTTTCCCTTGCCTTGGTCTTAGCGCCAGAATTGTCCCATTTCCACATTTGTCCGTCACTGCTTTAATATCCACCGCTGTCACATCGTTCACATTTTCCACAATCACAATCACCGTAGCCTCCTTTAAATATTTCCTTTCGTTGACCCTGTTCTTCATGTTTTGCTCCACTCTATTTCCAACTCGTAGTCGCTTATCCAGTTCAGTGTCGTTTGCTGTGCTTGTTCCTCCTCTCGTTCCAGTGTCGTTTGCCATGCCTCTTCCTCGTGCCAGTCCAGTATCATTTCCCATGCTTCTTCCTCGTGCCAGTCCAGTGTCGTTTGCCGTTAATCCGTCCATTGAAAAAAAGAAGAAAAAATAAAAAGGCGTAACCACCCTCCAGCAAGCAAAAAAGCTGCTGTTGGGTGATTTTATAACTTGAAAAAAATCAAACAAAAAACTAACTTAAACTAAAAAAAGCAAGATACAAACACAAAAAATTAACACAAAATGGAGGAGAGCCTTCCTCTCCTTACTGCAACCAACAACTTCCTGTGTGCTCTCTAGCGCCAACAGGGTGGTATGGCCGTAAGCGAGAGCTGCTGCAAAAATCCCCCTATTTTAAATATAAGAGCATTAGTTAATTAGTTCAAAACAGCCAAACGCTGTTTAAAGATCAGCTACTTTAAAGTCAATTGAATTAAATAAGCAGTAAGGGAAAGCAAAGAGGTGGTCAAACTTTGGAGCCAGTGTATTAGATAAGTAGTGAAGAAAACCAAAAAACTTACAGCACCTGGTATTCCTAGGCAGTCTCCCATCCAAGTACTAACTAGGCCCAACACTGCTTATCTTCTGAGATCAGGCGTGATTTTTTTTTTTTTTTTTTTTTTTATTATTTTTTTACACAAAGTACAAACGATAAACTACAATAAACCACCTGAAGGGGGAAACCCTTTTACATGGGGGGAGTACACCTTTGTAAAATTAAACATAAAATCAACATACGTACATAGGTTCCAACATAGATTCAAACTGGACTCTTTTAAAACATACATAAAATCAACCGTCGTCATCAGGCATCTTCCAGTCAAATTCTTCAAAGATCTTATATACATCATAAGTAAAAATGTGGTAAAAGTCATTGAGTTTTCCCAAGTACTTGTAGTAACAATACAAATATTTCAGATAGTTTTCAGCTTTTTTCTTCAATATTCTTTCAATATCCAAGACAGATTTCTCTCTTTTTGCCACCACCCTTCTCTCCCATATTGCTCCTTTCATTAGCATGACAAGAAGGTTAATGGTTTTGCTATTTTTACACTCCTTATATTCACCCAAGCGCAAGCACAGATTTCTTGTTTTCCACCAGTTCATCCTTCTTTCAATATCTCCTAAAATTCCTTCCCACATGATCTCGTTTGTTTTCTTGTCATCCTCTCCCATCCTAACTCCTAAAATCTTCATTTCCTTAACTTCTTTAAAGTTAAAAGTGTCTGTTAAGGCTGGGGCTCCGCCAAATCTCATGTACATTGTTTTATCCTCATTTATTTTCCCCCCGGATTTATTACAGAATTCCTGAACTACGTCTATAGCCACCTTAACACTATGTATGTCTCTTACTATTAACGTTGTGTCATCTGCATATTGGAAAATCTGATCTACCTCCTTCAATATTGATACCTCTCACATTCTTCTCTCCTCTTACTGCTAAGCCCAGAGGCTCTGCCACCAAGGAATATAAAAGCGCTGAAAGGGGACATCCCTGCCTTACAGATCTTGTGAGCTTAAAACATTTAGTTAAAAAACCATTGCATTTAATCCTCGTCACCACTCCTTTGTATAAAATCTTAATCCATCTGATAAAATTTTCCCCGAAGCCAAAACTCTTTAAAATCCCAAATAAAAACTGATGCTCCACTCGGTCAAAGGCTTTTTCGAAATCAAGATTTACAATGTAACCTTCCAGATTTTTGTCCTTTATATAACTTATTGTGTCCCTAATACTAATTGTAGTATCTGATATATCTCTGCCTTTCACTCCATATGCTTGATTTTGTCTTGATAATTTTTGGCATCACCTCCTTTAGTCTATTAGCTAAAACCTTAGATAAAATTAAGTCAGTGTTCAACATCGTCAAAGGTCTGTAATTTTTCAATTCTTTTTTATCTCCTTCTTATAAATAATTTTCATTAAACCCATACTCATTCTTAAATTCATTTGTCCCTTATTAAAAATGTCTTCATACACTTCCTTAAAAATGCCAATTAAAATACCCTTGAAAACAATATAAAATTCATTGCCTAGACCATCAATTCCTGGACTTATTCCTGTTCAATTCGTTTATGGCTCTTTCTATTTCTCCTTCATTTATTTCCATATCGCAAGCTTCTTTGTCTTCCTTTTCAACTTTTGTTTCAATTGTTGAACAATTCTTCACATTCATCTTGCACCCCTTCAGTTGTAAAAAGTTTCTCATAATACATTTTTATCTCTTCTAGTATTTCTTTGTTATCCTTTATTTCTTCTCCATACTCATTTTTAATAGCGGTTATCATTTCAGCTTTCCCCTTCCTCTTTTCAAGATTAAAGAAACATTTTGTACATTTCTCTCCTTCCACTATATATCTAGCTTTACTTCTTAAACTTGCACCTTCATATTTTATTCTATTCTAAAACTTTAAGTTTATCTTCCAGATCTTTTATTTTTGACACATTCTTCTCATTATTCTGATTAAGCTCCCTTTCTAAGTTCTCTCGTGTTTTTATTTCTGTGTACCTTTTACATCTCTCCACCGATTTAAATTTTAATTTTTCTTTTAATTAGAAACGTAACGTTTTCCCACCATATCCTTTTATCTTCCACATACATTTCTGTTTTTCTTTTTCTATCAATTCTTTTGTCTTGGACATAGCGGTCTCTTTAAAACCTCAGCATTTAAAACCCAAACACCTGGCCCCCTTTTAATCGTGCTCCAGTCCACTTTCATAAATAGTGGCTTATGGTCACTTAAACTTGTTTCCTCATATCTTCAATAAAACCCTCTACATTTCTTGAACACAAAATAAAATCAATTCTCGTTTGGCACATAAAATTCCCTACCATTTGCCTTCTAGAATATTGTCTTTTCCCATTTCTCTCTCTCCACACATCTACCATATTATTGTTTTTCATCAACAAATTCAATTCCTTCCTTCCTGTATCGGTTTTAAAAACCATTCCGTCAGCCATATCTAACTTGCTTAAAACAGTATTAAAATCCCCCAATACAATAGCATACTTATATTTCATTAAAAATATCCTTAGATCCTTAAAAAAATTCCTCTTTTCCTTCTCTTCAACAGGCGCATGGACATTTACCACAATTACTTTGTCATCATGTTCCATTTCTATTGCCAAACATTTCCCTACATCTTTGTAAACAACTTTGTAAACCACATTCGTGTTTCTTCTTATTAAAAAGGCCACCCCTCTGCCATATCTTTTATCCTCATTGCTGCATAATATATCACCATCCCATCTTTTGCTTATTTCACATTTGTGCTTTTCTCTCCAGTTTGTTTCTTGCAATACTATTACATCTACATTTTTAAACATCTTTCACCTTTTCAAACTTGTTAAAATCTAAGCCCTCTGGCATTAAATGTAGCCAGACTTAAAACCATAAAAAATGAATAAATATAAACGTTCATAAAACCAATGTCGTTAGCTTGTCATCCAAACCCTTTAACAGTTCAAATCGATTCTTTAAAAAGTCTTTGTTAGCATTTCTTTTCTTTACCCCATCTAAACTGGGTTTTACCTTGATTTGACGTTTTCTTATGCTTATTTTTGATGTTCCTACTACCATTTCTTCTGTGTCGTCTTTAACATCCTCATCTGCATCCGAAATATCCTCAAAGTCCCTAGTAATGTGGATCGGTGCCAAAATTCTTTTCGCTTGTGCATGCTGGTCTTTTTGTTCCTCCGTGATTTTACATTGTCTGTCTTGTGATTGTCTGTCCTCCTCGTTCTTCTGTCTCATCAATAATGCTTTGAACTTCAGTCTTGTCCATATGTTCTCCAACCCTCAATAATGTCTTTGCCCGCCGCTTGATTTTCTCTTTGCTGTGGTAAGCCGCCGCCTTGTTCGACTACGCTGTCCCGCTCATGCACCTGCCCACTCACATGAGTCTCTTCATCCTCATACCAACAATCACACTTATTTAAAACCTTTTTACAATCCGGGCACTTAACCGCATTGCAATCCCTGGCAAAATGTCCTCTCTCCTCACACTTAAAGCACTTAAAATCTGGGCAGTCTTTCAAGACGTGCTCAGGGCTCATGCACAGCCGACAGGTTTTAACCTGATGGCTGTGCATCACCCTAAAATACTGAAGCCCTTCAGCTGTTTCCAGCCTTGTGCTGTACGGGAGAGACACTACTTCCCTTGGGAAGCGACATTTTACAAATCGTGTGCCCTCTTCAACAGTTGTGCCCGGATAAACACGTCTCTTGATGTCCGAAATAGGGGTAACTCCCCACCCTTGCAGTTTATCTAAAAATATCTGATTGTCAATGTATGCGGGCATGTGCATGAATGAGACAACGTAGTCTCTGTTTTGCAACCTCTTTACTTCGCACAGTGTCTCTTTTATCATTAAACCTTCAACCAACAGTTCAACATCGTCGATATTCTCTAATGTCACTTCGTATTCCTTATTTTGTTTAGGTCTTACCGCCAAGACATTTCCTTTGCCGACCTTTTCCGTTACAGCTTTTATGATGTCCTCCGCCCTAGCATTCACATTACAGATGTCTACCGTCACAGTTGCTTCTTTCAGGTAATCCTTCTTTGAGTTGTTTCTCTTTTGTTCCTTATCTTTTGCATCTCGTCGTTTATTTCCAGTTCCGTGTTCATTACCCAATTCTGTTTCTCCAGCCAAGTCCAAGTTCATAGCCATCTGTCCGTCCGCCATAGATGAAAGAAAAAAATAACTGAATAAAACCACCTTCCAGACAGCACTGGGCTGCTGTTAGGTGGTTTAAAATCGAAAAAGCAAAAAAAAACTAAACAAAAACAAATATATAATAGCTCCTTAATAAACTAGACAAACAAGAAATGAGGGAGAGCCTTCCTCTCCCAACTACTGCCACGTCACTTCCTGTGTGCTCTCTAGCGCCCTCAGGGTGGTATGGTCGTAAGCGAGAGTTGCTGCAAAAAGCCCACTATTTTAAGGTGATGCACACTAAGTGCCATCATACTAGATAAGTAATGAAATAAATACAAAAAATACTTCAAAAAAAGGTATAATAAAGATAAGAGCATTAGGTAAGTAGTTAAAAACAGTCAAACGCTGTTTAAAGATCAGCTACTTTAAAGTCAATTGAATTAAATAAGCAGTAAGGGAAAGCAAAGAGCTGGTCAAACTTTGGAGCCAGTGTATTAGATAAGTAGTGAAGAAAACCAAAAAACTTACAGCACCTGGTATTCGCAGGCAGTCTCCCTTCCAAGTACTAAACAGGCCCAACACTGCTTAGCTTCTGAGATCAGACGAGATCAGGCGTGAAC
Organism: Puntigrus tetrazona; assembly: GCF_018831695.1. Lineage (NCBI taxonomy): Eukaryota > Metazoa > Chordata > Actinopteri > Cypriniformes > Cyprinidae > Puntigrus > Puntigrus tetrazona. The sequence continues at coordinate 48,749 of NW_025048504.1, read as the reverse complement.
AGGGTGGTATGGCCGTAAGCGAGAGCTACTGCAAAAAGACCCCTATTTTAAGGTGAGGCACACTAAGTGTCATCATCCTAGGCAGGTAATTTAATTTTTTTTTTTTTTTTTTTGAACAGACATATTTTAACAGTCATTCAATAACATTTCCAATCCAGAGTCCATTAAAATCTTGCAAACTTCCTTGGTAAAAACATTATAAAACAGACCAATTTTCTCTTCTTGTTTAAAATAATAAAACAAGCATTGAACATACTTTTCAAATTTCCTTTTAAACACATTCCACACATCCAATAAAATATTTTCTTTTTTTGCCACTATCCTTCTTTCCCATATTGCACTCTTATCAATTTAATTGTGATGCTGAATAAGTTTTTTGTTTTTACATTGCTTATCCAAACCCAACATCACCACCTTATTCCATTCAAAACTTTCATTATCATCCCCTCTCAAACTTAAAATCAAACTTTTGCATTTACCATTAAAATCCTCCAGTTCGTTACAATATAAAAACAGGTGTAAAAATCCTTCATCATTATCATTACAAACTTTACAAGTAGCGCTTCGTTCCATTCCAATTTTGTTTAAAATGACATCTGTAAAAATCACTTTGTGTCTAATAAAATATTCAGAGTTTTCCAATTTCGTTTGTACAAATTTTCCATTTAGGTTCCCCCATATACTGTCTTCTTTTAAATCGTTAAATTTCTGTAGCCAATATGCATTCACAGCAGGCTTCTTAAAAACAGCATTTCTAAAAACAGAGTAAAACCTTTTCACCGTACATTCATTAAAAACATGCAGTTTTTCCCCCGTCCTCACATATACGTCTTTTTCTTGCTTGTCTTCTTCCATATTTTCAATTCTCTTTATCCACTCTTGCGGTATTGCATTCTTAATCATGTCATATTTGTTTATTATCTCTCGTGTGCTATAATCCTCCTTTGCCTCCTCCATCACATCCACAATGTATCGCACTGGTAAAAACCCTTCTTTAAATTCATATAAAACATCTCTGACTTTTGTGATCCCCACATCCCACCATTTCTTAAAAATACCTCCTTCCCTTGATTTAAATACAGTTGTTTAAGAATAAAGGCTGATTTAAAATGTTCTCTCGACCTTGTGGCTTAAAATGCACATTATTTAAAAATTTGCTCCACGCCCCAGTAGTTCTTTATAAAAATCTGGCAGCATATCCGTCATCCATTTTTTGTTTTCATCCATAAAATGTGGTCCCCAAATTAAAATGACTACATTTATTTAAAAATACCCCATTGTTCTCTTCCATGCCGCTTTGTTGTCTTCGTCCATGTACTTTTGAATCATTTTTACCCTCAGACTGTTCTTTCTTTGTTCCACATCCATTAACCCCAATCCTCCCTTCCCCACCTCTCCAATTAAAGTGTTATGTGCTATTCTTGGCGGCTTTCCTTCCCATAAAAAATCTAAAAAACATTTGTTCAGCCTTTTTTCTACCCACAACGGCATAGATGCCACATATAAAATATGCCATAACTTAGAAACCATTAAAACATTCAAAATTAAAACCTTTCCTTTCAAAGTTAATGACATTAATTTCCAAAAGATCAACCTTCTCTCAATCCCTCCTAAAATTTCTTCCCACATTGTTCCTTCCGCTTTCTTTTCATCCCTCCCCATTATAATACCTAAAATCTTTATTTCATTAGTTTCCCTAAAAGTAAAGTGCCCGGTTAAAACCTCCGTCCCCCCAAATCTCATGTACACCGTTTTATCCTCATTAACTTTAGCCCCCGATGCCCTGCAAAATTTTTGTACTACTTTCATTGATTCCCTTACACTGGCCAGATCTTTTAACATTAGCGTTGTATCATCAGCATACTGAAATATATTATTCTCCCCTCCTTCTATACCTATCCCTTTTATTTGTCCCTCCTTCTTTATCGCTAATCCCAGTGGTTCTGCGACTAAAGCATATAAAAGTGCCGACAACGGGCAACCCTGCCTAATTGATCTAGTTAAATTAAAACAGTCTGTTAAAAACCCATTGCATTTTACTCTCGTTACAGCACCTTTATATAAAATTTTAATCCATTTAATAAAATTCCTCCCAAAACCAAAACGCTTTAAAACCCCAAATAAAAAATCATGCTCTACCCTGTCAAAAGCCTTCTCAAAGTCCAAACTGATTATAAAACCATCTTTCCTCTTTTCGGTTATATACCTTATTGTGTCTTTTATGCTCATTGTTGTATCCGCAATGTCCCTTCCTTTAATGCTGTACGCTTGGTTTGTTTTGATTATACTGGGAATCACTTCTTTTAATCTGTTAGCTAAAACTTTGGATAAAATCTTCAGATCGGTGTTAAGCATTGTTATAGGCCTATAATTTTTTAACTCCAATTTGTCTCCTTTCCTTTTATATATCAGCTTCATTAATCTCATTCCCATCCTTTGGTTCATCTCATCTTTCCTAAAAATCTCATCAAATACTTCTTTTAAAATACCGGTTAAAAAATCTTTAAAAACAATGTAAAACTCACTCCCCAACCCATCTATGCCTGGACTTTTCCTTTTGTTTAAGTCACTTATTGCTCTTTTATTTCTTCTTCTTTTACTTCATCATCACACTCTTTTTATCAATTTCTCCTACTCTTGATTTTATTTGCATTAGTAGTTCCTCTTTTTCTCCTTCTTTTATCCCCTCCGTACAGAATAAGTTTTCATAGTATGATTGTATTTCTTTCAAGATTTCTCCATTTTCTTCTACTATCCTCCCATTTTTGCCCCTTATTTCTTTAATCATTTCTGCTTTTCCTCTTCTTTTCTCCAGATCAAAGAAAAACTTTGTGCACTTCTCCCCCTCCACTTCTCCCCCTCCACTTAATCTTGCACCTTCATATTTCTTCTCTTCCATTTCCTTCAGTCTACCCTCAATTTCTTTTATTTTCTGAATGCTTTTTCTGCCTTACCCAGTTCCTCATTTAATTTCGCTCTTAGCTCTCTTTCCTTGTTTTTCTTACATTTTTGAACTAATTTGCAATATCTTATCGTAAATTTTTTACCAGATATTTCACATTCTCCCACCACATTCGCTTATCCTCATTATACATTTCATTTCCTTTTCCTTTTCAATGATCTCCTTTATACTGAAAACATAATCTTCATTCTTTAAAATCTCTGTATTTAAAATCCATACTCCTGGCCCTCTTTGCACTTTACTCCAGTCCATTCTAAAATCTAAAAACTTGTGATCGCTAAAGCTTGTCTCTTCATACATAATCTTTTCTATAAAATTCTCCATATTTCTCGTACATAAAATAAAATCAATTCTTGTTGCACACACAAACTGCCCCACTATTTGCCTCCTAGAAAATTCTTTTTTCTTTTCATTTCTTTCTCTCCACACATCGATCATATTATTCTCTTCCATTAATGCTTTTAATTCTTTTCTTCCCGTGTCAGTTTTAAACACCATTCCTTCTGCCATGTCTTGTTTGCTAAAAACTGTTAAAATCCCCATCATTATTATGTCCTTATATTTCTTTACAATATTCCTTAAAACATTAAAAAAATCTTTCTTTTCTTTCTCTTCTGTTGGCGCGTGTATATTCACTAAAATCAGTTCCCGTCCCTCATAATCCACTTCCACAACCATACATTTCCCATTTTATCTTTATACACTACTTTGCTTGCGTTAAAAACCCCTTTTCCCATTAAAAATGCCACTCCTCTCCCAGGCCTTCCATCCCCATTATTATACAAAATATCCCCTACCCACATCTTTTTATAGTCCATCATCACACTATCTTTCCAGTTTGTTTCCTGCAGAGCAATAACATCTTCTCCTTTACATTTTTCTTTCACTCTTTCAAATTTTCCCATGTCCATCAGTCCCCTTGCATTAAAAGCAACACATCTTGAAACCATGAAAAGAAGGAAAAATAAGTACATAAAAAACATTACTCTCCATCTTCTCCCTCCAGCTCTCTTAACACTTCATAAGTTAAAACTTTTTACTTTGTCCCGTATCATTATTTTTTTCCTTGCATTTCCAACATTTGGTTTTACCTTTAGTGCTCTCCTTCTTATTTGTCCTTTCCCCCCTCTGTCTTTTTCTATGTTGTCCTTCCTTGCTTCTTCTTCAGTGTCCGTTTCTTTGTTTTGATCTTTCATTTCTTGTTCATCTTTCTCCACGTTATCCGAAATCTTTTAAAACTGTCCGATATTTCCATTTCTGTCCCTTGAGTGTCCTGTTCTCGTGTCGGTTCCTTCTTTTCATTCTCTTTTATTCCTTCTCTTTCCTCTCTGTTGCCCATTCCTCCGTCTGTTTCTTTTGATTGTAGTCCTTGTTGCTCTTGTCCTTTATCAAATTCTCCATCCGCGTCCCTGTTTCCTTCATGCACCTGTCTGTCCACCCGATGTTCCATACCTCCTTCCTCTCCCTCTATCCCACACTCGCAATTATTTAAAATTTGTTGACACTCTGGGCACTTTACTGCATTGCACTCTCTTGCAAAATGTCCCCTTTCTTTACATTTGTAGCAGGTGAAATCAGGGCATTCTTTTAGCAGATGTTCAGGGCTCATGCACAGCCTACAAGTCTTCACCTGATGGCTGTGCATCACCCGAAAGTACTGCGGCCCTTCTGCTGTTTCAAGCTTGGTGCTGTAGGGCAACGACGCCACCTCCTTGGGAACCTTACTTTTAGGAACCTTGTTCCATCTTCGACGTCAGTGCCCAGGTAGCATCTTCTTTTTAATTTTTGAGATGGGATTAACTCCCCAAGACTCCAATTTTCCTATAATTTCCTTATCATCAAGGTAGACAGGCAGGTCCATGAAGGAAACAACATAATCTCTATTTTGCAGTCTTTTAACCTCACAGTTCACTCCTTTGATTAAGAGTCCATCAGTAAAATGCTCACATATTTCCATATTTTCCATCGTTAGTTCAAATTCTTTCCCTTGCCTTGGTCTTAGCGCCAGAATTGTCCCATTTCCACATTTGTCCGTCACTGCTTTAATAATATCCACCGCTGTCACATCATTCACATTTTCCACATTCACAATCACCGTAGCCTCCTTTAAATATTTCCTTTCGTTGACCCTGTTCTTCATGTTTTGATCCATTCTATTTCCAACTCGTAGTCGCTTATCCATCCAGTCCAGTGTCGTTTTGCAGTGTCGTGCGTGTTCCTCCTCCCATTCCAGTGTCGTTGCATTGTCGCCCCACGTGTTCCTCGTGCCAGTCTAGTGTCATTTGCCATTAATCCGTCCATTAAAGAAAAGAAGAAAAAAAAGAAAAATAGAAAAGGCGTAACCACCCTCCAGCAAGCAAAAAGCTGCTGTTGGGTGGTTTTATAACTGAAAAAAAAACAAAAAAACTAACTTAAACTAAAGAAAAAGCAAAATACAAACACAAAAATTAACACAAAATGGAGGAGAGCCTTCCTCTCCCTGCTGCAGCCAACAACTTCCTGTGTGCTCTCTAGCGCCAACAGGGTGGTATGGCCGTGTTAAAGCTGCTGCAAAAAGCCCCTATTTTAAGGTGAGGCACACTAAGTGCCATTATACTAGATAAGTAATGAATGAAATACAAAAAAATACTTCAAAATGAGCTACATTAAAGATAAGAGCATTAGTTAAGTAGTTAAAAACAGTCAAACTCTCTGTTTAAAGTAAAGCTACTTTAAAGGCAATTGAATTAAATAAGCAGTAAGGGAAAGCAAAGAGCTGGTCAAACTTTGGCCACACTAACGGCCAGTGTATTAGATAAGTAGTGAAAAACTCAAAAATTACAGCACCTGGTATTCCTAGGCAGTCTCCCATCCAAGTACTAATTAGGCCCAACTCTGCTTAGCTTCTGAAATCAGGCGAGATCAGGCGTGAACAGGGTGGTATGGCCATAAGCGAAAGTTGCGGCAAAAAGCCCCCTATTTTAAGGTGAGGCACAATAAGTGCCATTATACTAGATAAGTAATGAATGAAATACAAAAAAATACTTCAAAATGAGCTACATTAAAGATAAGAGCATTAGTTAAGTAGTTAAAAACAGTCAAACTCTATTATAGAACAGCTACTTTAAAGGCAATTGAATTAAATAAGCAGTAAGGGAAAGCAAAGAGCTGGTCAAACTTTGGCCACACTAAGGGCCAGTGTATTAGATAAGTGTAAGAACTTCTCTTCTTCAGTGTATGCGTCCCACTGTGTCCGTTCATCAGTAGTACAGAACAAATTCAGGTGCCTGGAAACAGCAGTCGAAACAAACCACACGAGTGAAATCAAATCTGGTTTATTCAGAATGCAGCTTAACACAGAGAGAAAAACATCAGCTTATATAGCCCTTATGGGGCGTTGACCTCTATTGCATAGCTGGACATGCCTCAACTGCCCACTACGGAGAGGACAAAAGACAACTCCATATATGGGTTGAAGATTCACAAAATTAGCAGACTAGAGACAAAGCAAGTCTACATAAGGAATGAAAGACTACAGAGTTAGTAGAGTAACCTGAAACTATACCTGCAGGGCGAAAAGGGACTAGAACAATTGTCATACCTTGCTCACACACACACACAGTAATAGAGAATTAATTCTCTCAGTCCCCTCTTTTAGGCTGAAGAGCCTAATTTCTGGCCATTGGAGTATAACGAGGACCTGTCATACTGTCAATTGTGGCATACACACGATCCATCAAACATCTCATAATGCATGGTCCAAAAACACATACAGCAAAACCGATTATTAAAATTGGTACAAGCATAGTAAAGAAAGGAGTCATCCAGCCAAACAGGTGATGTAAAATACCCCACCCCCAGTCCTGTATCTTTTGTTCATCATCATACAAGTCTTCTGCAACCTTTTTCATTTCCTTCACAGCATGGCCCACAGCACCAGCAGCAGGTTCGTCCTCAGTTGGGACGTCACGTACAACACTGGTCACCAACCAGAGCACATACTCCGCCTTCTTTTGCTAGCAACATGTCCAGGGCTAGTCGATTCTGTGTGGTCATCAGACGCAGAGCACCCAGCTCCCTCCGCGCTCCGTCTAATCCAATTGTGGTGTCATTAACAAATTTAGCCAGACGGTAGTGCAGAACTTCGGTCTGATGCCACAGATCACTGACACCATACGTGGGCACCAAAGAGGTCCAGAACCGGTGCCATTTAGTTGAGAGTTGATGCTCCTCAGGGACGTCATCAGCTACAGATCTCTTAAACCTGTGGTACTGTTTCTTATGCTGTGAGGTATGCTGGAATATCTGAACAGGGTAAGATAACTCAAAAACATTGGCCTTATCCCAAGATGTTCCTTCAGGAAAGGAACCTGTGTTGATGTCATTGAGCCGCTCCACCCATCACAGTTAACGGCAGGCTTCCAGCTATTAAGCGATCTACATACAGTTGTTATATTGTTTTGAGGCATGACAGGCATGGACACTGATACAGTTGATGACATGATTTGCTGACATACATAACATGACTCATTGGTGTGATGTCTAGCTGTCCAATTGGCATATTGCCAGAACAAATTATCAGTAGGTAAAACACAGTTCACACATTGTAATGATACAAAAATCATGAATACTAACAGAAGCTGCATTCTGATCAAATAATAATTAAATAATATAATCAAAGGATATGTGCAGTCAGTTTCTATGTCAGCAACAGCGCTGCGTGTTCAGCTCCTCTGTTGTGCAATAGCAACCAATCTACGTAAGAAGTCGTCAGGTCGTCAGTCCAGTAATGTGCACCGTCCATCCCCTCCCGTCCCGTGACAGTAGTGATCAATGATCCTACAAGAGTGGCCCCTTGTTCAGGTGTTGACGGCTAATAACAATCTGGTCAGAAAACTATTAGACATTCATACGGCTGATTGATGCATTTTCAGCCTGGTTGCATGGATCCACTGTGGAAAAGAATCAGTTAGTACGGCGGTTCGAGTTACAGCAACAATTTTGGTAGGAGCACTATATTTTGTTTTGTCCAATGGGTCTCCCATTTTTAAGAATTGTTTCACTAATACTGTGTCACCCACTTGAAAAGGGTGAGTCATGTCAATTGGTATAGGTGCTGAACTCGAATGCATTTTGCTCCAATTCTTGTGGAGAGCTTCAATTAGTAACTGCACATATTCACTCATATGGACATCACATCCCCATCTCCCAAAACACCCTCCCTTTCTCCAAGGCGCGGGAAAGGCGTCCCATCACCATCTCATATGGTGATAGACCTTTGAGACCCTTATGGGGTGACATTCTCATTTCTGCCAGGACAACGGGTAGCAGTGAGGTCCAGTCTTGGTGACCGACCGTTTGCATTGCTTTTCGTAATTTATCTTTGATAGTACGATTTGCCCTTTCGACTATACCAGATGATTGAGGATGATATGGAATGTGGTGTCTCCACGTGATCTGCAATTCTTTCATTAGGTTCATTAGTACTTTAGACACGAAGGCAGGGCCCTTATCAGAGTCTATGGCGAGTGGTATACCATATCTAGGAATTATTTCTTTGAGTAGATATCGTACCACAGTGGGGGCGTCTTCCTTTGGGCATGGAAACGCCTCCACCCATCTAGAAAATTTGTCCACAAACACCAATAGGTATTTGTATGGGCCCCTCTTAGGTAGATGTGTGAAATCTACTTGCCATTGTTGCAATGGGCCCTCTGGCAGAGGAGCTGTTGATGCGACGCCAAAGGTTTAGAACAATTATTCATAGCACAAACCATGCATCTGTCTAAAGTGGAATTAACATATGTGGCTAAATGTTGGATGCACAAAAAATTGGTCATTTCATCCAATACCCCTCTTCGGCCGCGGTGTGTGACACCATGAAACGCTCTTACCAAGAACGGGCACAGGAGGCTGGCACACACACACGGCCGGAAGAGTCAACCAAAATACCGTCGTCATTCTTTGACGCTCCTCAGAGATCCAAAACGCCACATCCGCTTCTGTAGCAGCCGCCTGTATAGCACAAATATCTATGTCAGTTTTGGCTGCATGGTCAGCTAAAGTGTTACCTCTAGCCTCAAGGGTATCAAGGACAGAATGGCCCTTAGTTTTGATGATGGACAACGAACTAGGAAGACGACAGGCCTGTATTAAGTCTTCGTATGGTACACAGGACACAAGGCCAACATCATCCTTGTGTAAGGCCCATAGCGAGTCAGGGAGAGCTGTAAGGGAAAGGCAGTCGGGCCGCTGCAGTGAACACAAGAAACATTATGAGGAACTATAAGGCCTTGGACGGCAACCAAGGGCGCTGAGGGAGAGGAAGTAGTTTCAACCACAAGCTGTGACCCTGCAAAGGATAGAGACAAACACAGTTTGGACATCAAGTCTCTACCAAGCAAATTAAAAGGAGAGTCAGCCATGAACACAAAACGATGCTTAAATTTACACTTTGGATCATCCACACAAAAGACAACAAAAGGAGGAGTCATAGGACTCCTGAAGGGCACCCCATCGATTCCCACAGAGCTAACAGATGATGATGATATAGGCCCATTATACATAGACCCCAAAGAAGACAACGTAGCCCCAGTATCCAACAGAAAGGGGTACGTTTGCCCATTCACATGTAACTCAATGAGTGGCAAGTCACGCCCTGTGGGGGAAGCAAAACAAAGAGATAAAAGTGCGGAATTTACAACTTCAGTGGGGTCAGAACTCTGTGGGCTGCCCTATTCTTGAGGACGGTAGACAGGCTGCTGCGCGTAGCCCCTAGGTTGGTAAGGAGCCTGAGGCTGTTGCTGCTGACTGCTAGGCTGTGCATACATCTGCGCATACATCTGTGGGGACCCTCTCGGGGCTGGGGTTGCCCCCGCCCTTGCCTGCTCATCGGCCCCCTGCGCTTGTTACATTCTCTAGCCCAATGCCCAGGCTTTTTACAATAATTACACCTTCCTGGCTTTCTGCCCTTCTTAAATCCTCCTTGTGTACCTGGTGCATAGCCACCAGCTACAGACACACATACAATGTTGCGTTTTCCTACCTCAGGGAACATACCATCACTCTCTAAAGTTCTGATTTTGACCCCCGCATCTTTAACCTTCAGGTTATGTCTGTCACACAGATGGTACTTCAGAACATCCTTGTGGGTTGGAAGGCAGTTGGACATAAAGGTAGATATGAACATCGGGTTGGGCTCATCACTGTCCAGCTCCAGTCCGCCCACAACCTTCCACACGTCCGAAAAACGGGTGAAAAAACATGCAACAGTCTCATCCTTGCCCTGTTTACAGTTAGTGACTTGTGACAGATCACGGTTGGAAGATTTCAAATCCAAAAGATACCTTTTTAATTGTACACTCAGTTGGCTCATCATTTCTTCGGATCGTCACGCCATGCAAATTCAATAACTGTCCTTTTCCTGCTGGTCTTTCCTTTCCCGATTCCTTCTGTTAAATCCTCGCGCTTTACTACGTCAAATTTGGTGCGAGAACAGGTACTGCCTTAATTACAGCGTTCTCATCGTAGGCTGCGCCTAATTTGCTATGCAGAATGAATCTATAATCAGCCCCAACTAATTGACAGTGGTGCGAGCATCTGATTAACATATCAACGAAAGCCACAGGATTCTCAACACCAGGAAGCATAGACATGATATCTTTCAGAGCACTTGGAGAGGGTGGTTGAATATCAATTTCCTTATTCCTCGCTACCCATACCGCAGCTACATTATCTGGCGAGGTGGACATGCTGGCACGGTCTCATTACAGAACCCTCGTCAGGCCCCTCTTTGGGGTGTTGTGGCGACGCTCCTTTTCACCAGACAAAGCAGCTAGGGACGGATAAATGCTCGACACGGGCGGATTCTGTGGGAGCGGTGCATTAGGCACAGGCGGTGCAACATAAGGTGGCGGTTTTCGTCACACGGTTTAGACATTGTCAATGGTTTGTCTTTATAATTTTTCTTTGGTTTTGGTACAGTTTTCAAAACTGCTTTTGAGTTTTATACGCATTCGTCTTTTCCTCCAAACCTCTGCCATTTTATACCACACGTCATATCCTCCTCTCATATAATCGTAATCCCAATCAGGGTCGCCCTCACCTCCATATACTAAATTGTAAACTGTTTTCATATGACTTGGGTCGAAAGTGCCCTCACGCGGATAATCTCGCCACTGGGTACCTGCTGTCCATCCCGCCAAATTATCAAGATATGGAACCGTGTAGTATCCCCAACCACAACGTTCCATCCATGCTTTGGGTGTTTCAGAGGGTTCAGGTTTAGGATATGTTTGTCCCATTCTGACCACTGATGACTCGGACACGCACTATAACAAGTCAATCTAGTCTGAATTTAATCAAACACGATACAATTGACTAGGCGGATACATCTACTCAGGTAGTGAAACTATACTTTCTCTTACCTGGTCAGATGTATCCCGGACAAGCCCCCAGAACTGTAAGAACTTCTCTTCTTCAGTGTATGCGTCCCCCTGTGTCCGTTCATCAGCAGTACAGAACAAATTCAGGCGCCTGGAAGCAGCAGTCGAAACAAACCACACGAGTGAAATCAAATCTGGTTTATTCAGAATGCAGCTTAACACAGAGAGAAAAACATCAGCTTATATAGCCCTTATGGTGCGTTGACCTCTATTGCATAGCTGGACATGCCTCAACTGCCCACTACGGAGAGGACAAAAGACAACTCCATATATGGGTTGAAGATTCACAAAATTAGCAGACTAGAGACAAAGCAAGTCTATATAAGGAATGAAAGACTACAGAGTTAGTAGAGTAACCTGAAACTATACCTGCAGGGCGAAAAGGGACTAGAACAATTGTCATACCTTGCTCACACACACACACAGTAATAGAGAATTAATTCTCTCAATAAGTAGTGAAAAACTCAAAAATTTACAGCACCTGGTATTCCAAGGCAGTCTCCCATCCAAGTACTAACTAGGCCCAACTCTGCTTAGCTTCTGAGATCAGACGAGATCAGGTGTGAACAGGGTGGTATGGCCGTGTTTAAAGCTGCTGCAAAAAGCCCCTATTTTAAGGTGAGGCACACTAAGTGCCATTATACTAGATAAGTAATGAATGAAATACAAAAAATACTTCAAAATGAGCTAAATTAAAGATAAGAGCATTAGTTAAGTAGTTAAAAACAGTCAAACTCTGTTTAAACAACAGCTACTTTAAAATCAATTGAATTAAATAAGCAGTAAGGGAAAGCAAAGATCAGGTCAAACTTTGGCCACACTAAGGGCCAGTGTATTAGATAAGTAGTGAAAAAATTCAAAACTTACAGCACCTGGTATTCCTAGGTAGTCTCCCATCCAAGTACTAACTAGGCCCAACTCTGCTTAGCTTCTGAGATCAGACGAGATCAGGCATGAACAGGGTGGTATGACCTTAAGCGAAAGCTGTGGCAAAAAGCCCCTATTTTAAGGGAGGCACACTAAGTGCCATTATACTAGATAAGTAATGAATGAAATACAAAAAATACTTCAAAATGAGCTACATTAAAGATAAGAGCATTAGTTAAGTAGTTAAAAACAGTCAAACTCTGTTTAAAGAACAGCTACTTTAAAGGCAATTGAATTAAATAAGCAGTAAGGGAAAGCAAAGAGCTGGTCAAACTTTGGCCACACTAAGGAGCAGTGTATTAGATAAGTAGTGAAAAACTCAAAACTTACAGCACCTGGTATTCCTAGGCAGTCTCCCATCCAAGTACTAACTAGGCCCAACTCTGCTTAGCTTCTGAGATCAGACGAGATCAGGCGTGAACATTTTTTTTTTTTTTATTATAAAAGATTTTTCACATTTACAATAAGTACAAAATAAATATCTGCATTAAATTTTCCAGCAGCCTTTCTTTTACAATTTTTCAAAAATTAAACACAAGTTCATTGAAATCTGTAACAGAAATAAACATACTTCCATCAACAAAATTCTTGCAAAAATCAACATACATATCAGTTTTTACCATGCTTATATGTTGTTTTATCAAATTCTTAAAAAAATACGCCATACATTTTCTCTTTTTTTTTTTTTTTCTCAAAGAAAGCCTTGTTTCTCCTCAAACGCACTGCATACCTTGCAAAACTTAACATAATGTTCAATAGCTGCACATTGCCTTTTACATTCTTTGCTTTCACCATACCGAACAAAAATATCTTACTCCACTCTTCATCCACAAAAGTAATTTTCCCAATTCTTTTTAACACATTTGCTTAATAATTCATGGTATTGTTTCAAACCTTGACATTCTACGTAAAAAAAGCATTAAGTTTTCGACTTCCCTCCCACACACATCCTTCTCACCTCTCTTAATTTACTGCTATCCCAGTTTGTTTCTTGGAAACAATAAATGTCAGCCTTCACAGTTTTTAAAACCATTTCAAGTTTACACATGTTACCAAGACCATTAGCATTTAGGGATGCAATTTTAATCATAGCAGCAGTAGGCGTGACTTTGAGATAAATAGATAAACCTCATTTCTTTTTCTTTATACCTCCTTTCTCTCCCTTGTCAGTCAGCAATCTTTTTTCCTTACAAACAGTTGCAGATTTTCACATACCCCCTCATACAGATCATAGTCATCATCATCTTCATCATTGTCATCATCTTCATCATTATCATCATCATCCTCATCCTCATCAACATCAACAACATCATTTACAGTTCCATCACGCTTGAGAGCAGTCTAAAAACGAGGCTGATGACTGTGGTGACTCATCTGCAATAAATGTTTTAACCACACTCCTGTCCTTTTCTTTACTGCCCACTAGACGCTGAGAGAGCCCTGATCTAGCACTCTGGAGAGAGGAGGTGCCTCGCTCAGCTTGAGCTGTGTGATCCTTCAGTCCTGGATTAAAGTCATCAAGGGTGTTCCCCATTGTGTCTTCTTGCATGGGTCTACTCCCATCCTCATTTAATCCACTGGACAAGTTCGCACCCCACAACACATCACCATAATGTACATCACTCAGTTCTTTGCATTCTCTAGCGTAGTGTCCCTGTTTACCACACTTGTAGCAAGTAAATTCAGGGCAGTCTCTCAATACATGTCCAGGCTGAATACAAATACGACACACTTTCACTTGTCTGTTATGAATCACTCGAAAGTGTTCCGCACCTTCCAATGTTTCAAACTTTGTGGAGTATGGCAAAGATTGAACAGTATCAGTGAACTTAACTCTACAGAAGCGAGTCCCATCTGCAATGTCTGTTCCTGGCCATCTCCTCCTCTTGACTGAAGATGTTGCTTTGACACCCCATCCTTCCAGTTTCTCCAGAATTTCCTCATCAGTGATATACACGGAAGATTCATGAATGAAACAACAAGTTCATCATTGCTCAGATCTCTAGCCAAAATTTGACAGTTTTGATTTTGAATCAATCAATCAGCCTTTGTTTCCCCTTACTGTGGCTCATTGTAATCTCATATTTTTATCTCCTTTGAACCGACATCCAATCACAGCCCCACAAACTTCATTAATTCCTCAAGTAGCTCCATCATTGTGATTTTCTCATCTCCAACAATTTCCACACTCAAAGTTAAGCTCTTTTCAAACACCTTTTCCTCCATCCTGTCACACTTGCCTCTGTCCTTTTCGGAAATCACCTCTGTTTGTGGCACTCCATTATCTCCTTCCATGTGCTCCATTCAATGGCCGACCACAACCTCAATGGTGAAAAAGAAAAACCAAACAAAACAAAACTCCTCCCCGCAAGCAGCAGCCGCTGCAGGGGGGAGAAAGAGACAACTGCAAAGATAAAAAAACCTCAGAACTTTGCCAAAAAAACCAAAACAAAATTGCAGCTCAGAATTCCAAACTCTCCCAGAACACGCCCATCAAACGAGATCAGGTGTGAACAGATTGGTATGGCCGTAAGCAAAAGCTGCTGCAAAAGCCCCTATTTTAAGGTGAGGCACACTCACGTGCCATTATACTAGATAAGTAATGAATGAAATACAAAAAAATACTTCAAAATGAGCTACATTAAAGATAAGAGCATTAGTTAAGTAGTTAAAAACAGTCAAAAACTCTATTATAGAACAACTACTTTTAAAGGCAATTGAATTAAATAAGCAGTAAGGGAAAGCAAAGAGCTGGTCAAACTTTGGCCACACTAAGGAGCAGTGTATTAGATAAGTAGTGAAAAAACTCAAAACTTACAGCACCTGGTATTCCTAGGCAGTCTCCCATCCAAGTACTAACTAGGCCCAACTCTGCTTAGCTTCTGAGATCAGACGTGAACAGGGTGGTATGGGCGTAAGTGAAAGCTGTTGCAAAAAGCCCCTCTTTTAAGGTGAGGCACACTAAGTGCCATTATACTAGACAAGTAATGAATGAAATACAAAAAATACTTCAAAATGAGCTACATTAAAGATAAGAGCATTAGTTAAGTAGTTAAAAACAGTCAAACTCTATTATAGAACAACTACTTTTAAAGGCAATTGAATTAAATAAGCAGTAAGGGAAAGCAAAGAGCTGGTCAAACTTTGGCCACACTAAGGAGCAGTGTATTAGATAAGTAGTGAAAAACTCAAAACTTACAGCACCTGGTATTCCTAGGCAGTCTCCCATCCAAGTACTAACTAGGCCCAACTCTGCTTAGCTTCTGAGATCAGACGTGAACAGGGTGGTATGGGCGTAAGTGAAAGCTGTTGCAAAAAGCCCCCTCTTTTAAGGTGAGGCACACTAAGTGCCATTATACTAGATAAGTAATGAATGAAATACAAAAAAATACTTCAAAATGAGCTACATTAAAGATAAGAGCATTAGTTAAGTAGTTAAAAACAGTCAAACTCTTTTTAAAGTACAGCTACTTTAAAGGCAATTGAATTAAATAAGCATTAAGGGAAAGCAAAGAGCTGGTCAAACTTTGGCCACACTAAGGGCCAGTGTACTAGATAAGTAGTGAAAAAACTCAAAACTTACAGCACCTGGTATTCCTAGGCAGTCTCCCATCCAAGTACTAACTAGGCCCAACTCTGCTTAGCTTCTGAGATCAGACGTGAACAGGGTAGTATGGCCATAAGCGAAAGCTGCTGCAAAAGCCCCCTATTTTAAGGTGAGGCACACTAAGTGCCATTATACTAGATAAGTAATGAATGAAATACAAAAAATACTTCAAAATGAGCTACATTAAAGATAAGAGCATTAGTTAAGTAGTTAAAAACAGTCAAACTCTTTTTTAAAGTACAGCTACTTTAAAGGCAATTGAATTAAATAAGCAGTAAGGGAAAGCAAAGAGCTGGTCAAACTTTGGCCACACTAAGGGCCAGTGTATTAGATAAGTAGTGAAAAAACTCAAAAACTTACAGCACCTGGTATTCCTAGGCACTCTCCCATCCAAGTACTAACTAGGCCCAACTCTGCTTAGCTTCTGAGATCAGGACAGAGACAGAGATATAAACATTATAAAACAGACCAATTTTCTTTTCTTGTTTAAAATAATAAAACAAGCATTGAACAAACTTTTCAAATTTCCTTTTAAACACATTCCACACATCCAATAAAATATTTTTCTTTTTTGCCACTATCCTTCTTTCCCATATTGCACTCTTATCAATTTAATTGTGATGCTGAATAAGTTTTTGTTTTTACATTGCTTATCCAAACCCAACATCACCACCTTATTCCATTCAAAACTTTCATTATCATCCCCTCTCAAACTTAAAATCAAACTTTTGCATTTACCATTAAAATCCTCCAGTTCGTTACAATATAAAAACAGGTGTAAAAATCCTTCATCATTATCATTACAAACTTTACAAGTAGCGCTGTGTTCCATTCCAATTTTGTTTAAAATGACATCTGTAAAAATCACTTTGTGTCTAATAAAATATTCAGAGTTTTCCAATTTCGTTTGTACAAATTTTCCATTTAGGTTCCCCCATATACTGTCTTCTTTTAAATCGTTAAATTTCTGTAGCCAATATGCATTCACAGCAGGCTTCTTAAAAACAGCATTTCTAAAAACAGAGTAAAACCTTTTCACCGTACATTCATTAAAAACATGCAGTTTTTCCCCCGTCCTCACATATACGTCTTTTTCTTGCTTGTCTTCTTCCATATTTTCAATTCTCTTTATCCACTCTTGCGGTATTGCATTCTTAATCATGTCATATTTGTTTATTATCTCTCGTGTGCTATAATCCTCCTTTGCCTCCTCCATCACATCCACAATGTATCGCACTGGTAAAAACCCTTCTTTAAATTCATATAAAACATCTCTGACTTTTGTGATCCCCACATCCCACCATTTCTTATAAAATACCTCCTTCCCTTGATTTAAAATACAGTTGTTTAAGAATAAAGGCTGATTTAAAATGTTCTCTCGACCTTGTGGCTTAAAATGCACATTATTTAAAAATTTGCTCCACGCCCCCAGTAGTTCTTTATAAAAATCTGGCAGCATATCCGTCATCCATTTTTTTGTTTTCATCCATAAAATGTGGTCCCCCAAATTAAAATGACTACATTTATTTAAAAAATACCCCATTGTTCTCTTCCATGCCGCTTTGTTGTCTTCGTCCATGTACTTTTGAATCATTTTTACCCTCAGACTGTTCTTTCTTTGTTCCACATCCATTAACCCCAATCCTCCCTTCCCCACTCTCCAATTAAAGTGTTATGTGCTATTCTTGGCGGCTTTCCTTCCCATAAAAAATCTAAAAAACATTTGTTCAGCCTTTTTTCTACCCACAACGGCATAGATGCCACATATAAAATATGCCATAACTTAGAAACCATTAAAACATTCAAAATTAAAACCTTTCCTTTCAAAGTTAATGACATTAATTTCCAAAAGATCAACCTTCTCTCAATCCCTCCTAAAATTTCTTTCCACATTGTTCCTTCCGCTTTCTTTTCATCCCTCCCCATTATAATACCTAAAATCTTTATTTCATTAGTTTCCTAAAAGTAAAGTGCCCGGTTAAAACCTCCGTCCCCCAAATCTCATGTACACCGTTTTATCCTCATTAACTTTAGCCCCGATGCCCTGCAAAATTTTTTGTACTACTTTCATTGATTCCCTTACACTGGCCAGATCTTTTAACATTAGCGTTGTATCATCAGCATACTGAAATATATTATTCTCCCCTCCTTCTATACCTATCCCTTTTATTTGTCCCTGCTTCTTTATCGCTAATCCCAGTGGTTCTGCGACTAAAGCATATAAAAGTGCCGACAACGGGCAACCCTGCCTAATTGATCTAGTTAAATTAAAACAGTCTGTTAAAACCCATTGCATTTTACTCTCGTTACAGCACCTTTATATAAAATTTTAATCCATTTAATAAAATTCCTCCCAAAACCAAAACGCTTTAAAACCCCAAATAAAAAATCATGCTCTACCCTGTCAAAAGCCTTCTCAAAGTCCAAACTGATTATAAAACCATCTTTCCTCTTTTCGGTTATATACCTTATTGTGTCTTTTATGCTCATTGTTGTATCCGCAATGTCCCTTCCTTTAATGCTGTACGCTTGGTTTGTTTTGATTATACTGGGAATCACTTCTTTTAATCTGTTAGCTAAAACTTTGGATAAAATCTTCAGATCGGTGTTAAGCATTGTTATAGGCCTATAATTTTTTAACTCCAATTTGTCTCCTTTCCTTTTATATATCAGCTTCATTAATCTCATTCCCATCCTTTGGTTCATCTCATCTTTCCTAAAAATCTCATCAAATACTTCTTTTAAAATACCGGTTAAAAAATCTTTAAAAACAATGTAAAACTCACTCCCCAACCCATCTATGCCTGGACTTTTCCTTTTGTTTAAGTCACTTATTGCTCTTTTTATTTCTTCTTCTTTTACTTCATCATCACACTCTTTTTTATCAATTTCTCCTACTCTTGATTTTATTTGCATTAGTAGTTCCTCTTTTTCTCCTTCTTTTATCCCCTCCGTACAGAATAAGTTTTCATAGTATGATTGTATTTCTTTCAAGATTTCTCCATTTTCTTCTACTATCCTCCCATTTTTGCCCCTTATTTCTTTAATCATTTCTGCTTTTCCTCTTCTTTTCTCCAGATCAAAGAAAAACTTTGTGCACTTCTCCCCTCCACTTCTCCTCTCCACTTAATCTTGCACCTTCATATTTCTTCTCTTCCATTTCCTTCAGTCTACCCTCAATTTCTTTTATTTTCTGAATGCTTTTTTCTGCCTTACCCAGTTCCTCATTTAATTTCGCTCTTAGCTCTCTTTCCTTGTTTTTCTTACATTTTTGAACTAATTTGCAATATCTTATCGTAAATTTTTTTACCAGATATTTCACATTCTCCCACCACATTCGCTTATCCTCATTATACATTTCATTTCCTTTTTCCTTTTCAATGATCTCCTTTATACTGAAAACATAATCTTCATTCTTTAAAATCTCTGTATTTAAAATCCATACTCCTGGCCCTCTTTGCACTTTACTCCAGTCCATTCTAAAATCTAAAAACTTGTGATCGCTAAAGCTTGTCTCTTCATACATAATCTTTTCTATAAAATTCTCCATATTTCTCGTACATAAAATAAAATCAATTCTTGTTGCACACACAAACTGCCCCACTATTTGCCTCCTAGAAAATTCTTTTTTCTTTTCATTTCTTTCTCTCCACACATCGATCATATTATTCTCTTCCATTAATGCTTTTAATTCTTTTCTCCCCGTGTCAGTTTTAAACACCATTCCTTCTGCCATGTCTTGTTTGCTAAAAACTGTGTTAAAATCCCCCATCATTATTATGTCCTTATATTTCTTTACAATATTCCTTAAAACATTAAAAAAATCTTTCTTTTCTTTCTCTTCTGTTGGCGCGTGTATATTCACTAAAATCAGTTCCCGTCCCTCATAATCCACTTCCACAACCATACATTTCCCCATTTTATCTTTATACACTACTTTGCTTGCGTTAAAAACCCCTTTTCCCATTAAAAATGCCACTCCTCTCCCAGGCCTTCCATCCCCATTATTATACAAAATATCCCCTACCCACATCTTTTATAGTCCATCATCACACTATCTTTCCAGTTTGTTTCCTGCAGAGCAATAACATCTTCTCCTTTACATTTTTCTTTCACTCTTTCAAATTTTCCCATGTCCATCAGTCCCCTTGCATTAAAAGCAACACATCTTGAAACCATGAAAAGAAGGAAAAATAAGTACATAAAAAACATTACTCTCCATCTTCTCTCCTCCAGCTCTCTTAACACTTCATAAGTTAAAACTTTTACTTTGTCCCGTATCATTATTTTTTCCTTGCATTTCCAACATTTGGTTTTACCTTTAGTGCTCTCCTTCTTATTTGTCCTTTCCCCTCTGTCTTTTTCTATGTTGTCCTTCCTTGCTTCTTCTTCAGTGTCCGTTTCTTTGTTTTGATCTTTCATTTCTTGTTCATCTTTCTCCACGTTATCCGGAAATCTTTTAAAACTGTCCGATATTTCCATTTCTGTCCCTTGAGTGTCCTGTTCTCGTGTCGGTTCCTTCTTCTTTTCATTCTCTTTTATTCCTTCTCTTTCCTCTCTGTTGCCCATTCCTCCGTCTGTTTCTTTTGATTGTAGTCCTTGTTGCTCTTGTCCTTTATCAAATTCTCCATCCGCGTCCCTGTTTCCTTCATGCACCTGTCTGTCCACCCGATGTTCCATACCTCCTTCCTCTCCCTCTATCCCACACTCGCAATTATTTAAAATTTGTTGACACTCTGGGCACTTTACTGCATTGCACTCTCTTGCAAAATGTCCCCTTTCTTTACATTTGTAGCAGGTGAAATCAGGGCATTCTTTTTAGCAGATGTTCAGGGCTCATGCACAGCCTACAAGTCTTCACCTGATGGCTGTGCATCACCCGAAAGTACTCATGCCCCTCTGCTGTTTCAAGCTTGGTGCTGTAGGGCAACGACGCCACCTCCTTGGGGAACCTTACTTTTAGGAACCTTGTTCCATCTTCGACGTCAGTGCCCAGGTAGCATCTTCTTTTAATTTTTGAGATGGGATTAACTCCCCAAGACTCCAATTTTCCTATAATTTCCTTATCATCAAGGTAGACAGGCAGGTCCATGAAGGAAACAACATAATCTCTATTTTGCAGTCTTTTAACCTCACAGTTCACTCCTTTGATTAAGAGTCCATCAGTAAAATGCTCACATATTTCCATATTTTCCATCGTTAGTTCAAATTCTTTCCCTTGCCTTGGTCTTAGCGCCAGAATTGTCCCATTTCCACATTTGTCCGTCACTGCTTTAATAATATCCACCGCTGTCACATCATTCACATTTTCCACATTCACAATCACCGTAGCCTCCTTTAAATATTTCCTTTCGTTGACCCTGTTCTTCATGTTTTGATCCATTCTATTTCCAACTCGTAGTCGCTTATCCAGTCCAGTGTCGTTTGCCGTGCGTGTTCCTCCTCCCGTTCCAGTGTCGTTTGCCTTGCGTGTTCCTCGTGCCGTTCCAGTGTCGTTTGCTGTGCATGTTCCTTGTGCCGTTGCATTGTCGTTTGCCCCACGTGTTCCTCGTGCCAGTCCAGTGTCATTTGCCATTAATCCGTCCATTAAAGAAAAGAAGAAAAAAGAAAGGCGTGTAACCACCCTCCAGCAAGCAAAAAGCTGCTGTTGGGTGGTTTTATAACTGAAAAAACAAAAACTAACTTAAACTAAAGAAAAAAGCAAAATACAAACACAAAAATTAACACAAAATGGAGGAGAGCCTTCCTCTCCCTACTGCAGCCAACAACTTCCTGTGTGCTCTCTAGCGCCAACAGGGTGGTATGGCCGTGTGAAAGCCCCTGCAAAAAGCCCCTATTTTAAGGTGAGGCACACTAAGTGCCATTATACTAGATAGGTAATGAATGAAATACAAAAATACTTCAAAATGAGCTACATTAAAGATAAGAGCATTAGTTAAGTAGTTAAAAACAGTCAAACTCTGTTTAAAGAACAGCTACTTTAAAGGCAATTGAATTAAATAAGCAGTAAGGGAAAGCAAAGAGCTGGTCAAACTTTGGCCACACTAAGGGCCAGTGTATTAGATAAGTAGTGAAAAACTCAAAAACTTACAGCACCTGGTATTCCTAGGCAGTCTCCCATCCAAGTACTAACTAAGCCCAACTCTGCTTAGCTTCTGAGATCAGACGAGATCAGGCGTGAACAGGGTGGTATGGCCGTAAGCGAAAAACTGCTGCAAAAAGCCCCTATTTTAAGGTGAGGCACACTAAGTGCCATTATACTAGATAAGTAATGAATGAAATACAAAAAAAATACTTCAAAATGAGCTACATTAAAGATAAGAGCATTAGTTAAGTAGTTAAAAACAGTCAAACTATCTTTAAAGAACAGCTACTTTAAAGGCAATTGAATTAAATAAGCAGTAAGGGAAAGCAAAGAGCTGGTCAAACTTTTGCCACACTAAGGGCCAGTGTATTAGATAAGTAGTGAAAAAACTCAAAACTTACAGCACCTGGTATTCCTAGGCAGTCTCCCATCCAAGTACTAACTAGGCCCAACTCTGCTTAGCTTCTGAGATCAGACGAGATCAGGCGTGAACAGGGTGGGATGGCCATAAGCTAAAGCTGCTGCAAAAGCCCCTATTTTAAGGTGAGGCACACTAAGTGCCATTATACTAGATAAGTAATGAATGAAATACAAAAAAATACTTCAAAATGAGCTACATTAAAGATAAGAGCATTAGTTAAGTAGTTAAAAACAGTCAAACTCTGTTTAAAGAACAGCTACTTTAAAGGCAATTGAATTAAATAAGCAGTAAGGGAAAGCAAAGAGCTGGTCAAACTTTGGCCACACTAAGGGCCAGTGTATTAGATAAGTAGTGAAAAACTCAAAACTTACAGCACCTGGTATTCCTAGGCAGTCTCCCATCCAAGTACTAAATAGGCCCAACTCTGCTTAGCTTCTGAGATCAGACGAGATCAGGCGTGAACAGGGTGGTATGGCCGTAAGCAAAAGCTGCTGCAAAAAGCCCCTATTTTAAGGTGAGGCACACTAAGTGCCATTATACTAGATAAGTAATGAATGAAATACAAAAAAATACTTCAAAATGAGCTACATTAAAGATAAGAGCATTAGTTAAGTAGTTAAAAACAGTCAAACTCTGTTTAAAGAACAGCTACTTTAAAGGCAATTGAATTAAATAAGCAGTAAGGGAAAGCAAAGAGCTGGTCAAACTTTGGCCACACTAAGGGCCAGTGTATTAGATAAGTAGTGAAAAACTCAAAAGTTACAGCACCTGGTATTCACCCATCCAAGTACTAACTAGGCCCAACTCTGCTTAGCTTCTGAGATCAGACGAGATCAGGCGTGAACAGGGTGGGATGGCCGTAAGTGAAAGCTGCTGCAAAAAGCCCCCTATTTTAAGGTGAGGCACACTAAGTGCCATTATACTAGATAAGTAATGAATGAAATACAAAAAAATACTTCAAAATGAGTTACATTAAAGATAAGAGCATTAGTTAAGTAGTTAAAAACAGTCAAACTCTGTTTAAAGAACAGCTACTTTAAAGGCAATTGAATTAAATAAGCAGTAAGGGAAAGCATAGAGCTGGTCAAACTTTGGCCACACTAAGGGCCAGTGTATTAGATAAGTAGTGAAAAACTCAAAACTTACAGCACCTGGTATTTCCCCATCCAAGTACTAACTAGGCCCAACTCTGCTTAGCTTCTGAGATCAGACGAGATCAGGCATGAATTTTTTTTTTTTTTTTTTTTTTTTTTTTTTATTTGAACAGTTATATTTTAACAGTCATTCAATAACATTTCCAATCCAGAGTCCATTAAAATCTTGCAAACTTCCTTGGTAAAAACATTATAAAACAGACCAATTTTCTCTTCTTGTTTAAAATAATAAAACAAGCATTGAACATACTTTTCAAATTTCCTTTTAAACACATTCCACACATCCAATAAAATATTTTCTTTTTTTGCCACTATCCTTCTTTCCCATATTGCACTCTTATCAATTTAATTGTGATGCTGAATAAGTTTTTGTTTTTACATTGCTTATCCAAACCCAACATCACCACCTTATTCCATTCAAAACTTTCATTATCATCCCCTCTCAAACTTAAAATCAAACTTTTGCATTTACCATTAAAATCCTCCAGTTCGTTACAATATAAAAACAGGTGTAAAAATCCTTCATCATTATCATTACAAACTTTACAAGTAGCGCTTCGTTCCATTCCAATTTTGTTTAAAATGACATCTGTAAAAATCACTTTGTGTCTAATAAAATATTCAGAGTTTTCCAATTTCGTTTGTACAAATTTTCCATTTAGGTTCCCCCATATACTGTCTTCTTTTAAATCGTTAAATTTCTGTAGCCAATATGCATTCACAGCAGGCTTCTTAAAAACAGCATTTCTAAAAACAGAGTAAAACCTTTTCACCGTACATTCATTAAAAACATGCAGTTTTTCCCCGTCCTCACATATACACGTCTTTTTCTTGCTTGTCTTCTTCCATATTTTCAATTCTCTTTATCCACTCTTGCGGTATTGCATTCTTAATCATGTCATATTTGTTTATTATCTCTCGTGTGCTATAATCCTCCTTTGCCTCCTCCATCACATCCACAATGTATCGCACTGGTAAAAACCCTTCTTTAAATTCATATAAAACATCTCTGACTTTTGTGATCCCCACATCCCACCATTTCTTAAAAAATACCTCCTTCCCTTGATTTAAAATACAGTTGTTTAAGAATAAAGGCTGATTTAAAATGTTCTCTCGACCTTGTGGCTTAAAATGCACATTATTTAAAAATTTGCTCCACGCCCCAGTAGTTCTTTATAAAAATCTGGCAGCATATCCGTCATCCATTTTTTTGTTTTCATCCATAAAATGTGGTCCCCCAAATTAAAATGACTACATTTATTTAAAAAATACCCCATTGTTCTCTTCCATGCCGCTTTGTTGTCTTCGTCCATGTACTTTTGAATCATTTTTACCCTCAGACTGTTCTTTCTTTGTTCCACATCCATTAACCCCAATCCTCCCTTCCCCACCTCTCCAATTAAAGTGTTATGTGCTATTCTTGTGGCTTTCCTTCCCATAAAAATCTAAAAACATTTGTTCAGCCTTTTTTCTACCCACAACGGCATAGATGCCACATATAAAATATGCCATAACTTAGAAACCATTAAAACATTCAAAATTAAAACCTTTCCTTTCAAAGTTAATGACATTAATTTCCAAAAGATCAACCTTCTCTCAATCCCTCCTAAAATTTCTTCCCACATTGTTCCTTCCGCTTTCTTTTCATCCTCCCCATTATAATACCTAAAATCTTTATTTCATTAGTTTCCCTAAAAGTAAAGTGCCCGGTTAAAACCTCCGTCCCCCAAATCTCATGTACACCGTTTTATCCTCATTAACTTTAGCCCCCGATGCCCTGCAAAATTTTTGTACTACTTTCATTGATTCCTTACACTGGCCAGATCTTTTAACATTAGCGTTGTATCATCAGCATACTGAAATATATTATTCTCCCCTCCTTCTATACCTATCCCTTTTATTTGTCCCTCCTTCTTTATCGCTAATCCCAGTGGTTCTGCGACTAAAGCATATAAAAGTGCCGACAACGGGCAACCCTGCCTAATTGATCTAGTTAAATTAAAACAGTCTGTTAAAAACCCATTGCATTTTACTCTCGTTACAGCACCTTTATATAAAATTTTAATCCATTTAATAAAATTCCTCCCAAAACCAAAACGCTTTAAAACCCCAAATAAAAAATCATGCTCTACCCTGTCAAAAGCCTTCTCAAAGTCCAAACTGATTATAAAACCATCTTTCCTCTTTTCGGTTATATACCTTATTGTGTCTTTTATGCTCATTGTTGTATCCGCAATGTCCCTTCCTTTAATGCTGTACGCTTGGTTTGTTTTGATTATACTGGGAATCACTTCTTTTAATCTGTTAGCTAAAACTTTGGATAAAATCTTCAGATCGGTGTTAAGCATTGTTATAGGCCTATAATTTTTTAACTCCAATTTGTCTCCTTTCCTTTTATATATCAGCTTCATTAATCTCATTCCCATCCTTTGGTTCATCTCATCTTTCCTAAAAATCTCATCAAATACTTCTTTTAAAATACCGGTTAAAAAATCTTTAAAAACAATGTAAAACTCACTCCCCAACCCATCTATGCCTGGACTTTTCCTTTTGTTTAAGTCACTTATTGCTCTTTTTATTTCTTCTTCTTTTACTTCATCATCACACTCTTTTTTATCAATTTCTCCTACTCTTGATTTTATTTGCATTAGTAGTTCCTCTTTTTCTCCTTCTTTTATCCCCTCCGTACAGAATAAGTTTTCATAGTATGATTGTATTTCTTTCAAGATTTCTCCATTTTCTTCTACTATCCTCCCATTTTTGCCCCTTATTTCTTTAATCATTTCTGCTTTTCCTCTTCTTTTCTCCAGATCAAAGAAAAACTTTGTGCACTTTCTCCTCCACTTCTCCCCTCCACTTAATCTTGCACCTTCATATTTCTTCTCTTCCATTTCCTTCAGTCTACCCTCAATTTCTTTTATTTTCTGAATGCTTTTTCTGCCTTACCCAGTTCCTCATTTAATTTCGCTCTTAGCTCTCTTTCCTTGTTTTTCTTACATTTTTGAACTAATTTGCAATATCTTATCGTAAATTTTTTTACCAGATATTTCACATTCTCCCCACCACATTCGCTTATCCTCATTATACATTTCATTTCCTTTTTCCTTTTCAATGATCTCCTTTATACTGAAAACATAATCTTCATTCTTTAAAATCTCTGTATTTAAAATCCATACTCCTGGCCCTCTTTGCACTTTACTCCAGTCCATTCTAAAATCTAAAACTTGTGATCGCTAAAGCTTGTCTCTTCATACATAATCTTTTCTATAAAATTCTCCATATTTCTCGTACATAAAATAAAATCAATTCTTGTTGCACACACAAACTGCTGCCCCACTATTTGCCTCCTAGAAAATTCTTTTTCTTTTCATTTCTTTCTCTCCACACATCGATCATATTATTCTCTTCCATTAATGCTTTTAATTCTTTTCTTCCCGTGTCAGTTTTAAACACCATTCCTTCTGCCATGTCTTGTTTGCTAAAAACTGTGTTAAAATCCCCATCATTATTATGTCCTTATATTTCTTTACAATATTCCTTAAAACATTAAAAATCTTTCTTTTCTTTTCTTCTGTTGGCGCGTGTATATTCACTAAAATCAGTTCCCGTCCTCATAATCCACTTCCACAACCATACATTTCCCCATTTTATCTTTATACACTACTTTGCTTTGCGTTAAAAACCCCTTTTCCCATTAAAAATGCCACTCCTCTCCCAGGCCTTCCATCCCCATTATTATACAAAATATCCCCTACCCACATCTTTTTATAGTCCATCATCACACTATCTTTCCAGTTTGTTTCTGCAGAGCAATAACATCTTCTCCTTTACATTTTTCTTTCACTCTTTCAAATTTTCCCATGTCCATCAGTCCCCTTGCATTAAAAGCAACACATCTTGAAACCATGAAAAGAAGGAAAAATAAGTACATAAAAACATTACTCTCCATCTTCTCCTCCAGCTCTCTTAACACTTCATAAGTTAAAACTTTTACTTTGTCCCGTATCATTATTTTTTTCCTTGCATTTCCAACATTTGGTTTTACCTTTAGTGCTCTCCTTCTTATTTGTCCTTTCCCCCCTCTGTCTTTTTCTATGTTGTCCTTCCTTGCTTCTTCTTCAGTGTCCGTTTCTTTGTTTTGATCTTTCATTTCTTGTTCATCTTTCTCCACGTTATCCGAAATCTTTTAAAACTGTCCGATATTTCCATTTCTGTCCCTTGAGTGTCCTGTTCTCGTGTCGGTTCCTTCTTCTTTTCATTCTCTCTTTTATTCCTTCTCTTTCCTCTCTGTTGCCCATTCCTCCGTCTGTTTCTTTTGATTGTAGTCCTTGTTGCTCTTGTCCTTTATCAAATTCTCCATCCGCGTCCCTGTTTCCTTCATGCACCTGTCTGTCCACCCGATGTTCCATACCTCCTTCCTCTCCCTCTATCCCACACTCGCAATTATTTAAAATTTGTTGACACTCTGGGCACTTTACTGCATTGCACTCTCTTGCAAAATGTCCCCTTTCTTTACATTTGTAGCAGGTGAAATCAGGGCATTCTTTTTAGCAGATGTTCAGGGCTCATGCACAGCCTACAAGTATTCACCTGATGGCTGTGCATCACCCGAAAGTACTGCGGCCCTTCTGCTGTTTCAAGCTTGGTGCTGTAGTAGGGCAACGACGCCACCTCCTTGGGAACCTTACTTTTAGGAACCTTGTTCCATCTTCGACGCCAGTGCCCAGGTAGCATCTTTTTTTTTTTGAGATGGGATTAACTCCCCAAGACTCCAATTTTCCTATAATTTCCTTATCATCAAGGTAGACAGGCAGGTGCATGAAGGAAACAACATAATCTCTATTTTGCAGTCTTTTAACCTCACAGTTCACTCCTTTGATTAAGAGTCCATCAGTAAAATGCTCACATATTTCCATATTTTCCATCGTTAGTTCAAATTCTTTCCCTTGCCTTGGTCTTAGCGCCAGAATTGTCCCATTTCCACATTTGTCCGTCACTGCTTTAATAATATCCACCGCTGTCACATCATTCACATTTTCCACATTCACAATCACCGTAGCCTCCTTTAAATATTTCCTTCGTTGACCCTGTTCTTCATGTTTTGATCCATTCTATTTCCAACTCGTAGTCGCTTATCCAGTCCAGTGTCGTTTGTCGTGCGTGTTCCTCCTCCCGCTCCAGTGTCGCTTTGCCTTGCGTGTTCCTCGTGGCCGTTCCAGTGTCGTTTGCTGTGCATGTTCCTTGTGCCGTTGCATTGTCGCTTGCCCCACGTGTTCCTCGTGCCAGTCCAGTGTCATTTGCCATTAATCCGTCCATTAAAGAAAAGAAGAAAAAAAGAAAAAAAGAAAGGCGTAACCACCCTCCAGCAAGCAAAAAAGCTGCTGTTGGGTGGTTTTATAACTGAAAAAAACAACAAAAAACTAACTTAAACTAAAGAAAAAAGCAAAATACAAACACAAAAATTAACACAAAATGGAGGAGAGCCTTCCTCTCCCTACTGCAGCCAACAACTTCCTGTGTGCTCTCTAGCGCCAACATGGTGGTATGGCCGCAAGCTAAAGCCCTGCAAAAAGCCCCTATTTTAAGGTGAGGCACACTAAGTGCCATTATACTAGATAAGTAATGAATGAAATACAAAAAAATACTTCAAAATGAGCTACATTAAAGATAAGAGCATTAGTTAAGTAGTTAAAAACAGTCAAACTCTGTTTAAAGAACAGCTACTTTAAAGGCAATTGAATTAAATAAGCAGTAAGGGAAAGCAAAGAGCTGGTCAAACTTTGGCCACACTAAGGGCCAGTGTATTAGATAAGTAGTGAAAAACTCAAAAACTTACAGCACCTGGTATTCCTAGGCAGTCTCCCATCCAAGTACTAACTAAGCCCAACTCTGCTTAGCTTCTGAGATCAGACGAGATCAGGCGTGAACAGGGTGGTATGGCCGTAAGTTTAAAACTGCTGCAAAAGCCCCTATTTTAAGGTGAGGCACACTAAGTGCCATTATACTAGATAAGTAATGAATGAAATACAAAAAATACTTCAAAATGAGCTACATTAAAGATAAGAGCATTAGTTAAGTAGTTAAAAACAGTCAAACTATCTTTAAAGAACAGCTACTTTAAAGGCAATTGAATTAAATAAGCAGTAAGGGAAAGCAAAGAGCTGGTCAAACTTTGGCCACACTAAGGGCCAGTGTATTAGATAAGTAGTGAAAAACTCAAAACTTACAGCACCTGGTATTCCTAGGCAGTCTCCCATCCAAGTACTAACTAGGCCCAACTCTGCTTAGCTTCTGAGATCAGACGAGATCATGCGTGAACAGGGTGGGATGGCCATAAGCGAAAGCTGCTGCAAAAAGCCCCCTATTTTAAGGTGAGGCACACTAAGTGCCATTATACTAGATAAGTAATGAATGAAATACAAAAAAATACTTCAAAATGAGCTACATTAAAGATAAGAGCATTAGTTAAGTAGTTAAAAACAGTCAAACTCTGTTTAAAGAACAGCTACTTTAAAGGCAATTGAATTAAATAAGCAGTAAGGGAAAGCAAAGAGCTGGTCAAACTTTGGCCACACTAAGGGCCAGTGTATTAGATAAGTAGTGAAAAACTCAAAACTTACAGCACCTGGTATTCCTAGGCAGTCTCCCATCCAAGTACTAACTAAGCCCAACTCTGCTTAGCTTCTGAGATCAGACGAGATCAGGCGTGAACAGGGTGGTATGACCGTAAGCGAAAACTGCTGCAAAAAGCCCCTATTTTAAGGTGAGGCACACTAAGTGCCATTATACTAGATAAGTAATGAATGAAATACAAAAAAATACTTCAAAATGAGCTACATTAAAGATAAGAGCATTAGTTAAGTAGTTAAAAACAGTCAAACTATTTTTAAAGAACAGCTACTTTAAAGGCAATTGAATTAAATAAGCAGTAAGGGAAAGCAAAGAGCTGGTCAAACTTTGGCCACACTAAGGGCCAGTGTATTAGATAAGTAGTGAAAAAACTCAAAAACTTACAGCACCTGGTATTCCTAGGCAGTCTCCCATCCAAGTACTAACTAGGCCCAACTCTGCTTAGCTTCTGAGATCAGACGAGATCAGGCGTGAACAGGGTGGGATGGCCATAAGCGAAAGCTGCTGCAAAAAGCCCCCTATTTTAAGGTGAGGCACACTAAGTGCCATTATACTAGATAAGTAATGAATGAAATACAAAAAATACTTCAAAATGAGCTACATTAAAGATAAGAGCATTAGTTAAGTAGTTAAAAACAGTCAAACTCTGTTTAAAGAACAGCTACTTTAAAGGCAATTGAATTAAATAAGCAGTAAGGGAAAGCAAAGAGCTGGTCAAACTTTGGCCACACTAAGGGCCAGTGTATTAGATAAGTAGTGAAAAACTCAAAACTTACAGCACCTGGTATTCCTAGGCAGTCTCCCATCCAAGTACTAAATAGGCCCAAATCTGCTTAGCTTCTGAGATCAGACGAGATCAGGCGTGAACAGGGTGGTATGGCCGTAAGCAAAAGCTGCTGCAAAAAGCCCCTATTTTAAGGTGAGGCACACTAAGTGCCATTATACTAGATAAGTAATGAATGAAATACAAAAAATACTTCAAAATGAGCTACATTAAAGATAAGAGCATTAGTTAAGTAGTTAAAAACAGTCAAAGTCTGTTTAAAGAACAGCTACTTTAAAGGCAATTGAATTAAATAAGCAGTAAGGGAAAGCAAAGAGCTGGTCAAACTTTGGCCACACTAAGGGCCAGTGTATTAGATAAGTAGTGAAAAACTCAAAAACTTACAGCACCTGGTATTCCTAGGCAGTCTCCCATCCAAGTACTAACTAGGCCCAACTCTGCTTAGCTTCTGAGATCAGACGAGATCAGGCGTGAACAGGGTGGTATGGCCGTGAAGCTAAAGCTGCTGCAAAAAGCCCCTATTTTAAGGTGAGGCACACTAAGTGCCATTATACTAGATAAGTAATGAATGAAATACAAAAATACTTCAAAATGAGCTACATTAAAGATAAGAGCATTAGTTAAGTAGTTAAAAACAGTCAAACTCTGTTTAAAGAAAAGCTACTTTAAAGGCAATTGAATTAAATAAGCAGTAAGGGAAAGCAAAGAGCTGGTCAAACTTTGGCCACACTAAGGGCCAGTGTATTAGATAAGTAGTGAAAAAACTCAAAAACTTACAGCACCTGGTATTCCTAGGCAGTCTCCCATCCAAGTACTAACTAGGCCCAACTCTGCTTAGCTTCTGAGATCAGACAAGATCAGGCGTGAACAGGGTGGTATAGACGTAAGCAAAAGCTGCTGCAAAAAGCCCCCTATTTTAAGGTGAGGCACACTAAGTGCCATTATACTAGATAAGTAATGAATGAAATACAAAAAAATACTTCAAAATGAGCTACATTAAAGATAAGAGCATTAGTTAGGTAGTTAAAAACAGTCAAACTCTGTTTAAAGAACAGCTACTTTAAAGGCAATTGAATTAAATAAGCAGTAAGGGAAAGCAAAGAGCTGGTCAAACTTTGGCCACACTAAGGGCCAGTGTATTAGATAAGTAGTGAAAAACTCAAAAGTTACAGCACCTGGTATTCCTAGGCAGTCTCCCATCCAAGTACTAACTAGGCCCAACTCTGCTTAGCTTCTGAGATCAGGCGTGAACAGGGTGGTATAAACGTAAGTTTAAAGCTGCTGCAAAAGCCCCTATTTTAAGGTGAGGCACACTAAGTGCATTATACTAGATAAGTAATGAATGAAATACAAAAAAATACTTTAAAATGAGCTACATTAAAGATAAGAGCATTAGTTAAGTAGTTAAAAACAGTCAAACTCTGTTTAAAGAACAGCTACTTTAAAGGCAATTGAATTAAATAAGCAGTAAGGGAAAGCAAAGAGCTGGTCAAACTTTGGCCACACTAACGGCCAGTGTATTAGATAAGTAGTGAAAAACTCAAAAACTTACAGCACCTGGTATTCCTAGCCAGTCTCCCATCCAAGTACTAACTAGGCCCAACTCTGCTTAGCTTCTGAGATCAAACGAGATCAGGCGTGAACAGGGTGGTATGGCCGTAAGCGAAAGCTGCTGCAAAAGCCCCTATTTTAAGGTGAAGCACACTAAGTGCCATTATACTAGATAAGTAATGAATGAAATACAAAAAAAAATACTTCAAAATGAGCTACATTAAAGATAAGAGCATTAGTTAAGTAGTTAAAAACAGTCAAACTATCTTTAAAGAACAGCTACTTTAAAGGCAATTGAATTAAATAAGCAGTAAGGGAAAGCAAAGAGCTGGTCAAACTTTGGCCACACTAAGGGCCAGTGTATTAGATAAGTAGTGAAAAAACTCAAAACTAACAGCACCTGGTATTCCTAGGCAGTCTCCAATCCAAGTACTAACTAGGCCCAACTCTGCTTAGCTTCTAAGATCAGACGAGATCAGGCGTGAACAGGGTGGGATGGCCATAAGCTAAAGCTGCTGCAAAAAGCCCCTATTTTAAGGTGAGGCACACTAAGTGCCATTATACTAGATAAGTAATGAATGAAATACAAAAATACTTCAAAATGAGCTACATTAAAGATAAGAGCATTAGTTAAGTAGTTAAAAACAGTCAAACTCTGTTTAAAGAACAGCTACTTTAAAGGCAATTGAATTAAATAAGCAGTAAGGGAAAGCAAAGAGCTGGTCAAACTTTGGCCACACTAAGGGCCAGTGTATTAGATAAGTAGTGAAAAAACTCAAAACTTACAGCACCTGGTATTCCTAGAAAGTCTCCCATCAAAGTACTAACTAGGCCCAACTCTGCTTAGCTTCTGAGATCAGACGAGATCAGGCGTGAACAGGTGGGATGGCCGTAAGCTAAAGCTGCTGTAAAAAGCCCCATATTTTAAGGTGAGGCACACTAAGTGCCATTATACTAGATAAGTAATGAATGAAATACAAAAAAATACTTCAAAATGAGCTACATTAAAGATAAGAGCATTAGTTAAGTAGTTAAAAACAGTCAAACTCTGTTTAAAGAACAGCTACTTTAAAGGCAATTGAATTAAATAAGCAGTAAGGGAAAGCAAAGAGCTGGTCAAACTTTGGCCACACTAAGGGCCAGTGTATTAGATAAGTAGTGAAAAAACTCAAAAACTTACAGCACCTGGTATTCCTAGGCAGTCACCCATCCAAGTACTAACTAGGCCCAACTCTGCTTAGCTTCTGAGATCAGACGAGATCAGGCGTGAACAGGGTGGGATGGCCGTAAGCAAAAGCTGCTGCAAAAAGCCCCCTATTTTAAGGTGAGGCACACTAAGTGCCATTATACTAGATAAGTAATGAATGAAATACAAAAAAATACTTCAAAATGAGCTACATTAAAGATAAGAGCGTTAGTTAAGTAGTTAAAAACAGTCAAACAATTTTTAAAGAACAGCTACTTTAAAGGCAATTGAATTAAATAAGCAGTAAGGGAAAGCAAAGAGCTGGTCAAACTTTGGCCACACTAACGGCCAGTCTATTAGATAAGTAGTGAAAAAACTCAAAAACTTACAGCACCTGTTACTCCTAGGCAGTCTCCCATCCAAGTACTAACTAGGCCCAACTCTGCTTAGCTTCTGAGTTCAGACGAGATCAGGCGTGAACAGGGTGGTATGGCCGTTAGCGAAAGCTGCTGCAAAAAGCCCCCTATTTTAAGGTGAGGCACACTAAGTGCCATTATACTAGATAAGTAATGAATGAAATACAAAAAAATACTTCAAAATGAGCTACATTAAAGATAAGAGCATTAGTTAAGTAGTTAAAAACAGTCAAACTATCTTTAAAGAACAGCTACTTTAAAGGCAATTGAATTAAATAAGCAGTAAGGGAAAGCAAAGAGCTGGTCAAACTTTGGCCACACTAAGGGCCAGTGTATTAGATAAGTAGTGAAAAAACTCAAAAACTAACAGCACCTGGTATTCCTAGGCAGTCTCCAATCCAAGTACTAACTAGGCCCAACTCTGCTTAGCTTCTAAGATCAGACGCAGATCAGGCGTGAACAGGGTGGGATGGCCATAAGCCAAAGCTGCTGTAAAAAGCCCCTATTTTAAGGTGAGGCACACTAAGTGCCATTATACTAGATAAGTAATGAATGAAATACAAAAAATACTTCAAAATGAGCTACATTAAAGATAAGAGCATTAGTTAAGTAGTTAAAAACAGTCAAACTCTGTTTAAAGAACAGCTACTTTAAAGGCAATTGAATTAAATAAGCAGTAAGGGAAAGCAAAGAGCTGGTCAAACTTTGGCCACACTAAGGGCCAGTGTATTAGATAAGTAGTGAAAAACTCAAAAACTTACAGCACCTGGTATTCCTAGAAAGTCTCCCATCAAAGTACTAACTAGGCCCAACTCTGCTTAGCTTCTGAGATCAGACGAGATCAGGCGTGAACAGGGTGGGATGGCCGTAAGCTAAAGCTGCTGCTAAAAGCCCCCTATTTTAAGGTGAGGCACACTAAGGGCCATTATACTAGATAAGTAATGAATGAAATACAAAAAATTACTTCAAAATGAGCTACATTAAAGATAAGAGCATTAGTTAAGTAGTTAAAAACAGTCAAACTCTGTTTAAAGAACAGCTACTTTAAAGGCAATTGAATTAAATAAGCAGTAAGGGAAAGCAAAGAGCTGGTCAAACTTTGGCCACACTAAGGGCCAGTGTATTAGATAAGTAGTGAAAAACTCAAAAACTTACAGCACCTGGTATTCCTAGGCAGTCTCCCATCCAAGTACTAACTAGGCCCAACTCTGCTTAGCTTCTGAGATGAGACGAGATCAGGCGTGAACAGGGTGGTATGGCCGTGAGCTAAAGCTGCTGCAAAAGCCCCTATTTTAAGGTGAGGCACACTAAGTGCCATTATACTAGATAAGTAATGAATGAAATACAAAAAAATACTTCAAAATGAGCTACATTAAAGATAAGAGCATTAGTTAAGTAGTTAAAAACAGTCAAACTATCTTTAAAGAACAGCTACTTTAAAGGCAATTGAATTAAATAAGCAGTAAGGGAAAGCAAAGAGCTGGTCAAACTTTGGCCCACACTAAGGGCCAGTGTATTAGATAAGTAGTGAAAAAACTCAAAAACTTACAGCACCTGGTATTCCTAGGCAGTCTCCCATCCAAGTACTAACTAGGCCCAACTCTGCTTAGCTTCTGAGATCAGACGAGATCAGGCGTGAACAGGTGGGATGGCCGTAAGCTAAAGCTGCTGCAAAAGCCCCTATTTTAAGGTGAGGCACACTAAGTGCCATTATACTAGATAAGTAATGAATGAAATACAAAAAATACTTCAAAATGAGCTACATTAAAGATAAGAGCATTATTTAAGTAGTTAAAAACAGTCAAACTCTGTTTAAAGAACAGCTACTTTAAAGGCAATTGAATTAAATAAGCAGTAAGGGAAAGCAAAGAGCTGGTCAAACTTTTTGGTCACACTAAGGGCCAGTGTATTAGATAAGTAGTGAAAAAACTCAAAAACTTACAGCACCTGGTATTCCTAGGCAGTCACCCATCCAAGTACTAACTAGGCCCAACTCTGCTTAGCTTCTGAGATCAGACGAGATCAGGCGTGAACAGGGTGGGATGGCCGTAAGCAAAAGCTGCTGCAAAAAGCCCCCTATTTTAAGGTGAGGCACACTAAGTGCCATTATACTAGATAAGTAATGAATGAAATACAAAAAAATACTTCAAAATGAGCTACATTAAAGATAAGAGCGTTAGTTAAGTAGTTAAAAACAGTCAAACAATTTTTAAAGAACAGCTACTTTAAAGGCAATTGAATTAAATAAGCAGTAAGGGAAAGCAAAGAGCTGGTCAAACTTTGGCCACACTAAGGGCCAGTGTATTAGATAAGTAGTGAAAAAACTCAAAAACTTACAGCACCTGTTACTCCTAGGCAGTCTCCCATCCAAGTACTAACTAGGCCCAACTCTGCTTAGCTTCTGAGTTCAGACGAGATCAGGCGTGAAAAGGGTGGTATGGCCGTTAGAAGTAAAGCTGCTGCAAAAGCCCCTATTTTAAGGTGAGGCACACTAAGTGCCATTATACTAGATAAGTAATGAATGAAATACAAAAAAATACTTCAAAATGAGCTACATTAAAGATAAGAGCATTAGTTAAGTAGTTAAAAACAGTCAAACCCTGTTTAAAGAACAGCTACTTTAAAGGCAATTGAATTAAATAAGCAGTAAGGGGGAAAGCAAAGAGCTGGTCAAACTTTGGCCACACTAAGGGCCAGTGTATTAGAAAAGTAGTGAAAAAACTCAAAAACTTACAGCACCTGGTATTTCTAGGCAGTCACCCATCCAAGTACTAACTAGGCCCAACTCTGCTTAGCTTCTGAGATCAGACGAGATCAGGCGTGAACAGGGTGGTATGGCCGCGTTTAAAGCTGCTGCAAAAAGCCCCTATTTTAAGGTGAGGCACACTAAATGCCATTATACTAGATAAGTAATGAATGAAATACAAAAATACTTCCCCAAAATGAGCTACATTAAAGATTAGAGCATTAGTTAAGTAGTTAAAAAACAGTCAAACTCTGTTTAAAGAACAGCTACTTTAAAGGCAATTGAATGAAATAAGCAGTAAGGGGAAAGCAAAGAGCTGGTCAAACTTTGGCCACACTAAGGGCCAGTGTATTAGATAAGTAGTGGAAAAAACTCAAAAACTTACAGCACCTGGTATTCCTAGGCAGTCACCCATCCAAGCACTAACTAGGCTCAACTCTGCTTAGCTTCTGAGATCAGGCGTGAACAGGGTGGTATGGCCGTAAGCTAAAGCTGCTGCAAAAAGCCCCCTATTTTAAGGTGAGGTACACTATGCCATTATACTAGATAAGTAATGAACGAAATACAAAAAAATACTTCAAAATGAGCTACATTAAAGATAAGAGCATTAGTTAAGTAGTTAAAAACAGTCAAACTCTGTTTAAAGAACAGCTACTTTAAAGGCAATTGAATTAAATAAGCAGTAAGGGAAAGCAAAGAGCTGGTCAAACTTTGGCCACACTAAGGGCCAGTGTATTAGATAAGTAGTGAAAAAACTCAAAACTTACAGCACCTGGTATTCCTAGGCAGTCTCCCATCCAAGTACTAACTAGGCCCAACTCTGCTTAGCTTCTGAGATGAGACGAGATCAGGCGTGAACAGGGTGGGATGGCCAGCTTCTAAAGCTGCTGCAAAAAGCCCCCTATTTTAAGGTGAGGCACACTAAGTGCCATTATACTAGATAAATAATGAATGAAATACAAAAATACTTAAAATGAGCTACATTAAAGATAAGAGCATTAGTTAAGTAGTTAAAAACAGTCAAACTCTGTTTAAAAAGAACAGCTACTTTAAAGGCAATTGAATTAAATAAGCAGTAAGGGAAAGCAAAGAGCTGGTCAAACTTTGGCCACACTAAGGGCCAGTGTATTAGATGAGTAGTGAAAAACTCAAAAACTTACAGCACCTGGTATTCCTAGGCAGTCTCCCATCCAAGTACTAACTAGGCCCAACTCTGCTTAGCTTCTGAGATCAGACGAGATCAGGCGTGAACAGGGTGGTATGGCCGTAGTGCTAAAGCTGCTGCAAAAAGCCCCTATTTTAAGGTGAGGCACACTAAGTGCCATTATACTAGATAGGTAATGAATGAAATACAAAAAATACTTCAAAATGAGCTACATTAAAGATAAGAGCATTAGTTAAGTAGTTAAAAACAGTCAAACTCTGTTTAAAAAACAGCTACTTTAAAGGCAATTGAATTAAATAAGCAGTAAGGGGAAAGCAAAGAGCTGGTCAAACTTTGGCCACACTAAGGGCCAGTGTATTAGATAAGTAGTGAAAAACTCAAAAACTTACAGCACCTGGTATTCCTAGGAGTCTCCCATCCAAGTACTAACTAGGCCCAACTCTGCTTAGCTTCTGAGATCAGACGCAGATCAGGCGTGAACAGGGTGGGATGGCCGCAAGTTTAAAGCTGCTGCAAAAAGCCCCCTATTTTAAGGTGAGGCTCACTAAGTGCCATTATACTAGATAAGTAATGAATGAAATACAAAAAATACTTCAAAATGAGCTACATTAAAGATAAGAGCATTAGTTAAGTAGTTAAAAACAGTCAAACTCTGTTTAAAGAACAGCTACTTTAAAGGCAATTGAATTAAATAAGCAGTAAGGGAAAGCAAAAGAGCTGGTCAAACTTTGGCCACACTAAGGGCCAGTGTATTAGATAAGTAGTGAAAAACTCAAAACTTACAGCACCTGGTATTTCTAGGCAGTCTCCCATCCAAGTACTAACTAGGCCTAACTCTGCTTAGCTTCTGAGATCAGACGAGATCAGGCGTGAACAGGGTGGGATGGCCGTAAGCTAAAGCTGCTGCAAAAAAGCCCTATTTTAAGGTGAGGCACACTCAAGTGCCATTATACTAGATAAGTAATGAATGAAATACAAAAAAATACTTCAAAAATGAGCTACATTAAAGATAAGAGCATTAGTTAAGTAGTTAAAAACAGTCAAACTCTGTTTAAAGAACAGCTACTTTAAAGGCAATTGAATTAAATAAGCAGTAAGGGAAAGCAAAGAGCTGGTCAAACTTTGGCCACACTAAGGGCCAGTGTATTAGATAAGTAGTGAAAAACTCAAAACTTACAGCACCTGGAATTCCTAGGCAGTCTCCCATCCAAGTACTAACTAGGCCCAACTCTGCTTAGCTTTGAGATCAGACGAGATCAGGCGTGAACAGGGCGGGGATGGCCGTAAGCAAAAGCTGCTGCAAAAAGCTCCCTATTTTAAGGTGAGGCACACTAAGTGCCATTATACTAGATAAGTAATGAATGAAATACAAAAATACTTCAAAATGAGCTACATTAAAAGATAAGAGCATTAGTTAAGTAGTTAAAAACAGTCAAACTCTGTTTAAAGAACAGCTACTTTAAAGGCAATTGAATTAAATAAGCAGTAAGGGAAAGCAAAGAGCTGGTCAAACTTTGGCCACACTAAGGGCCAGTGTATTAGATGAGTAGTGAAAACTCAAAACTTACAGCACCTGGTATTCCTAGGCAGTCTCCCCATCCAAGTACTAACTAGGGGCCCAACTCTGCTTAGCTTGTGAGATCAGACGAGATCAGGCATGAACAGGGTGGTATGGCCGTAGAAGCTAAAGCTGCTGCAAAAAGCCCCTATTTTAAGGTGAGGTACACTAAGTGCCATTATACTAGATAGGTAATGAATGAAATACAAAAAAAAATACTTCAAAATGAGCTACATTAAAGATAAGAGCATTAGTTAAGTAGTTAAAACAGTCAAACTCTGTTTAAAGAACAGCTACTTTAAAAAGGCAATTGAATTAAATAAGCAGTAAGGGAAAGCAAAGAGCTGGTCAAACTTTGGCCACACTAAGGGCCAGTGTATTAGATAAGTAGTGAAAAAACTCAAAACTTACAGCACCTGGTATTCCTAGGCAGTCTCCCATCCAAGTACTAACTAGGCCCAACTCTGCTTAGCTTCTGAGATCAGGACGAGATCAGGCGTGAACAGGGCGGGATGGCCGCAAGCTAAAGCTGCTGCAAAAAGCCCCTATTTTAAGGTGAGGCACACTAAATTGCCATTATACTAGATAAGTAATGAATGAAATACAAAAAATACTTCAAAATGAGCTACATTAAAGATAAGAGCATTAGTTAAGTAGTTAAAAACAGTCAAACTCTGTTTAAAGAACAGCTACTTTAAAGGCAATTGAATTAAATAAGCAGTAAGGGAAAGCAAAGAGCTGGTCAAACTTTGGCCACACTAAGGGCCAGTGTATTAGATAAGTAGTGAAAAACTCAAAACTTTACAGCACCTGGTATTCCTAGGCAGTCTCCCATCCAAGTACTAAACTAGGCCCAACTCTGCTTAGCTTCTGAGATCAGACGAGATCAGGCGTAAACAGGGTGGGATGGCCTTAAGCGAAAGCTGCTGCAAAAAGCCCCCTATTTTAAGGTGAGGCACACTAAGTGCCATTATACTAGATAAGTAATGAATGAAATACAAAAAATACTTCAAAATGAGCTACATTAAAGATAAGAGCATTAGTTAAGTAGTTAAAAACAGTCAAACTCTGTTTAAAGAACAGCTACTTTAAAGGCAATTGAATTAAATAAGCAGTAAGGGAAAGCAAAGAGCTGGTCAAACTTTGGCCACACTAAGGGCCAGTGTATTAGATAAGTAGTGAAAAAACTCAAAAACTTACAGCACCTGGTATTCCTAGGCAGTCTCCCATCCAAGTACTAACTAGGCCCAACTCTGCTTAGCTTCTGAGATCAGACGAGATCAGGCGTGAACAGGTAGAGGTATGGCCGAAGCTTAAAGCTGCTGCAAAAAGCCCCCTATTTTAAGGGTGAGGTACACTAAGTGCCATTATACTAGATAAGTAATGAAATGAAATACAAAAAAATACTTCAAAATGAGCTACATTAAAGATAAGAGCATTAGTTAAGTAGTTAAAAACAGTCAAACTCTGTTTAAAGAACAGCTACTTTAAAGGCAATTGAATTAAAAAGCAGTAAGGGAAAGCAAAGAGCTGGTCAAACTTTGGCACACTAAGGGCCAGTGTATTAGATAAGTAGTAAAAAACTCAAAAACTTACAGCACCTGGTATTCCTAGGCAGTCTCCCATACAAGTACTAACTAGGCCTAACTCTGCTTAGCTTCTGATATCAGACGAAATCAGGCGTGAACAGGTGGTATGGCCGTGCATTAAAGCTGCTGCATAAAACCCCTATTTTAAAGTGTGAGGCACACTCAAGTGCCATTATACTAGATGAGTAATGAATGAAATACAAAAAAAAAAATACTTTAAAATGAGCTACATTAAAGATAAGAGCATTAGTTAAGTAGTTAAAAAACAGTCAAACTCTGTTTAAAGAACAGCTACTTTAAAGGCAATTGAATTAAATAAGCAGTAAGGGAAAGCAAAGAGGTGGTCAAACTTTGGCCACACTAAGGGCCAGTGTATTAGATAAGTAGTGAAAAACTCAAAACTTACAGCACCTGGTATTCCTAGGCAGTCTCCCATCCAAGTACTAACTAGGCCCAACTCTGCTTAGCTTCTGAGATCAGACGAGATCAGGCGTGAACAGAGTGGTATGGCCGTAAGCGAAAGCTGCTGCAAAAAGCCCCATATTTTAAGGTGAGGGAATACTAAGTGCATTATACTAGATAAGTAATGAATGAAATACAAAAAAATACTTTAAAATGAGCTATTTATTAAAGATAAGATTATTAGTTAAGTAGTTAAAAACAGTCAAACTCTGTTTGAAAGAACAGCTACTTTAAAGGCAATTGAATTAAAAGCAGTAAGGGAAAGCAAGCAAGAGCTGGTCAAACTTTGGCCACACTAAGGGCCAGTGTATTAAGATGGGTAGTGAAAAAACTCAAAAACTACAGCACCTGGTATTCTAGGCAGTCTCCCATACAAGTACTAACTAGGCCCAACTCTGCTTAGCTTCTGATATAAGACAGAAATCAGGCGTGAACAGGGTGGTATGGCCGTAAGCGTAAAGCTGCTGCATAAAGCCCCTATTTTAAGGTGAGGGCACACTAAGTGACATTATACTAGATGAGTAATGAATGAAATACAAAAAAAATACTTTAAAATGAGCTATATTAAAGATAAGAGCATTAGTTAAGTAGTTAAAAACAGTCAAACTCTGTTTAAAGAACAGCTACTTTAAAGGCAATTGAATTAAATAAGCAGTAAGGAAAGCAAAGAGCTGGTCAAACTTTCAGCCACACTTAGGGGCCAGTGTATTAGATGAGTAGTGAAAAACTCAAAACTTACAGCACCTGGTATTCCCCCATCCAAGAGTACTAACTAGGCCCAACTCTGCTTAGCTTCTAGAGATCAGACGTGGAACAGGGTGGTATGGCCAGCAAGAAAACATAAAAAGCCCCTATTTTAAGGTGAGGCACACTAAGTGCCATTATACTAGATAAGTTAATGAATGAAATACAAAAAAATACTTCAAAATGAGCATACATTAAAGATACAAGAGTATTTAAGTTAAGTAGTTAAAAACAGTCAAACTATTTTGAAGAACAGCTCACTTTAAAGGCAATTGAATTAAATAAGCAGCAAGGGAAAGCAAAGAGCTGGTCAAACTTTGGCCACTCATGGCTGTGTATTAGATAATTAGTGAAAAACTCGGAAACTTACAGAACCTGCAGCATTCCTAGGGCGGTCTCCCCATCCAAGTACTAACTAGGCCCAACTCTGCTTAGCTTCTGAGATCAGACGAGATCAGGCGTGAACAGGTGGGATGGCCGTAGTTAAAGCTGCTGCAAAAAGCTTCCTATTTTAAGGTGAGGCACACTATGCCATTATACTAGATAAGTAATGAATGAAATACAAAAATACTTCAAAATGAGCTACATTAAAGATAAGAGCATTAGTTAAGTAGTTAAAACAGTCAAACTCTCTTTAAAGAACAACTACTTTAAAGGCAATTGAATTAAATAAACAGTAAGGGAAAGCAAAGAGCTGGTCAAACTTTGGCCACACTATGGGCCAGTGTATTAGATAAGCAGTAGAAAAACTCAAAAACTTACAGCACCTGGTATTCCCTAGGCAGTCTCCCATCCAAGTACTAACTAGGCCCAACTCTGCTTAGCTTCTGAGATCAGATGAGATCAGGCGTGAACAGTGTGGGGATGGCGAAGCGAAAGCTGCTGCAAAGCCCCCTATTTTAAGGTGAGGCACACTAAGTGCCATTATACTAGATAAGTAATGAATGAAATACAAAAAATACTTAAAAAATGAGCTACATTAAAGATAAGAGCATTAGTTAAGTAGTTAAAAACAGTCAAAACTCTGTTTAAAGAACAGCTACTTAAAGGCAATTGAATTAAATAAGCAGTAAAGGAAAGCAAAGAGCTTGTCAAACTTTGGCCACACTAAGGGCCAGTGTATTAGATAAGCAGTGAAAAACTCAAAAACTTACAGCACCTGAGTGATTCCCTAGGTAGTCCTCCCATCCAAGTACTAACTAGGCCCAACTCTGCTTAGCTTCTGAGATCAGACGTAGATCAGGCGTGAACAGGTGATGGCCGTGAAGTTTGAAGCTGCTGCAAAAAGCCCCCTATTTTAAGGTGAGGCACACTAAGTGCCATTATACTAGATAAGTAAATGAATGAAATACAAAAAAATACTTCAAAATGAGCTACATTAAAGATAAGAGCATTAGTTAAGTAGTTAAAAACAGTCAAACTCTGTTTGAAAGAACAGCCACTTTAAAGGCAATTGAATTAAATAAACAGTAAGTGGGAAAGCAAAGAGCTGGTCAAACTTTGAACCACACTAAGGGCCAAAGTGTATTAGATAAGCAGTGAAAAACTCAAAACTTACAGCACCTGGTTGTCCTAGGCAGTCTCCCATCCAAGTACTAACTAGGCCCAACTCTGCTTTAGCTTCTGAGATCAGATGAGATCAGGCGTGAACAGGGTAGGATGACCGTGAAGCGAAAAGCTGCTGCAAAAAGCCCCCTATTTTAAGGTGAGGTACACTAATGCCATTAGTTATACTAGATAAGTAATGAATGAAATACAAAAAATACTTCAAAATGAGCTACATTAAAGATAAGATGCATTAGTTAAAGTAGTTAAAACAGTCAAACTCTGTTTAAAGAACAGCTACTTTAAAGGCAAATTGAATTAAATAAGCAGTAAGGGAAAGCAAAGAGCTGGTCAAACTTTTGGCCACACTCAAGGGCCAGTGTATTAGATGAGCAGTGAAAAACTCAAAAACTTACAGCACCTGGTATTCCTAGGCAGTCTCCCATCCAGTGCTAACTCAGGCTCCAACTCTGCTTAGCTTCTGAGATCAGGCGTGAACAGGGTGGTATGGCCAGTAAGCAGAAAGCTGCTGCAAAAAGCCCCTATTTTTAAGGGTGAGGCACACTAAATTGCCATTATACTAGATAAGTAATGAATGAAATACAAAAAATACTTCAAAATGAGCTACATTAAAGATAAGAGCATTAGTTAAGTAGTTAAAAACAGTCAAACTCTGTATAAAGAACAGCTACTTTATAGGCAATTGAATTAAATAAGCAGTAAGGGAAAGTTGAAAGAGTTGGTCAAACTTTTGGCCACACTAAGGCCAGTGTATTAGATAAGTAAGTGAAAAACTCAAAACTTACAGCACCTGGTATTCCTAGGCAGTCTCCCATCCAAGTACTAACTAGGCCCAACTCTGTTTAGCTTCTGAGATCAGACGAGATCAGGCGTATGGAACAGGGTGAGATGGCCGTCAGAAGCAAAAACTGCTACAAAAAGCTCCCTATTTTACAAGGTGAGGCACACTCAATTGCCATTATACTAGATAAGTAATGAATGAAATACAAAAATACTACAAAAATGAGCTACATTAAA
This sequence comes from Puntigrus tetrazona, assembly GCF_018831695.1. Lineage (NCBI taxonomy): Eukaryota > Metazoa > Chordata > Actinopteri > Cypriniformes > Cyprinidae > Puntigrus > Puntigrus tetrazona. The sequence goes on along the minus strand of NW_025048504.1, from coordinate 3,756 downwards.
GATAAGAGCATTAGTTAAGTAGTTAAAAACAGTCAAAATCTATTTAAAGAATAATCTACTTTAGCAATTGAATTAAATAAGCAGTAAGGGAAAGCAAAGAGCTGGTCAAACCTTGGCCACACTAAGGGCCAGTGTATTAGATAAGCAGGAAAAAAACTCAAAAACTTAGCAGCACCTGCAGCATGACCTAGGCAGTCTCCCATCCAAGTACTAACTAGGCCCAACTCTGCTTAGCTTCTGAGATCAGACGAAGATCAGGCGTGAACAGGTGGGATGGCCGTGAAGTCAAAACTGCTACAAAAGCCCCTATTTTAAGGTGAGGCACACTATGCCATTATACTAGATAAGTAATGAATGAAATACAAAAATACTACAAAATGAGCTACATTAAAGATAAGAGCATTAGTTAAGAGTTAAAAACAGTCAAACTCTGTTTTAAAGAACAGCTACTTTAAAGGGCAATTGAATTAAATAAGCAGTAAGGGGAAAGCAAAGAGCTGGTCAAACTTTGGGCCACTAAAGGCCAGTGTATTAGATAAGTAGTGAAAACTCAAAACTTACAGCACCTGGTATTATTCCTAGGCAGTCTCCCCATCAGCCAAGTACTAACTAGGCCCAACTCTTGCTTAGCTTCTGAGATCACTTCCAGATCAGGCGTGAACAGGGTGGGATGGCCGTGGCTAAAGCTGCCATGCAAAAAGCCCCTATTTTAAGGTGAGGTACACTCAATTGCCATTATACTAGATAAGTAATGAATGAAATACAAAAAATACTAAATGAGCTACATTAAAGATAAGAGCATTAGTTAAGTAGTTAAAAATAGTCAAACTCTGTTTAAAGAACAGCTACTTTAAAGGCAATTGAATTAAATAAGCAGTAAGTGGAAAGCAAAGAGCTGGTCAAACTTTGGCCACACTCAAGGGCCAGTGTATTAGGATGAGTAGTGAAAAAACTCCAGAAAACTTACAGCACCTGGTATTCTAGGCAGTCTCTCATCCAGAGTACTAACTAGGCCCAACTCATGCTTAGCTTCTGAGATCAGACGAGATCAGGGGTCGTGAAATAGGTGGGATGGCCTTCAGTTAAAGCTGCTGCAAAAGCCCTCTATTTTAAGGTGAGGCACACTAGTGTGCCAATATACTGCTAGATAAGTAATAGAATGAAATACAAAAAATACTTCCAAAATGAGCTACATTAAAGATAAGTGGCATTAGTTAAGTAGTTAAAAACAGTCAAACTCTGTTTAAAAGAACAGCTACTTTAAAGGCAATTGAATTTAAATAAGCAGTAAGGGAAAGCAAAGAGCTGGTCAAACTTCTACACACTCAAGGGCCAGTGTAATAGATGAGCAGTGAAAAAAACTCAAAAACTTACAGCACCTGGTGTTCCTAGGCAGTCTCTCATCCAAGTACTAACTAGGCCCAGCTCTGCTTAGCTTCTGAGATCAGACGCAGATCAGGCGTGGAACAGGGTGGGATGGGCGAAGCGAAAGCTGCTGCAAAAAGCCCCTATTTTAAGGTGAGGCACACTAAGTGCCATTATACTAGATAATGAATGAAATACAAAAAAATACTACAAAATGAGCTACATTAAAGATAAGAGCATTAGTTAAGTAGTTAAAAACAGTCAAACTTGTTTAAAGAACAGCTACTTTTTAAAGGCAATTGAATTAAATAAGCAGTGCGGGAAAGCAAAGAGCTGGTCAAACTTTTGGCCACACTAAGGGCCAGTGTATTAGATGAGTAGTGAAAAAACTCAAAAACTTACAGCACCTGGTATTCCTAGCAGTCTCCCATCCAGGACCTAACTAGGCCTAACTCTCTGCTTAGCTTACTGAGATCAGACGAGATCAGGCGTGGAACAGGGTGGGATGGCCAAGAAGAAAGCTACTGCAAAAGCTTCCCCTATTTTAAGGTGAGGCACACTAGGTGCCATTTTACTAGATAATGAATGAAATACAAAAATACTACAAAATGAGCTACATTAAAGATAAGAGCATTAGTTAAGTAGTTAAAAACAGTCAAACTTCTGTTTAAAGAACAGCTACTTTAAAGGTAAATTGGAATTAAATACAGTAAAGGAAAAGCAAAGAGTTGAGCCAAACTTTGGCCATGCACTATGGGCCAGTGTATTAGATAAGTAGTGAAAACTCAAAACTTTTCTTACAGCACTCTGGTATTCCTAGGCAGTCTCCCATCCAAGTACTAACTAGGCCCAACTCTGCTTAGCTTCTGAGATCAGATTTATGATCAGGCGTGAACAGGGTGGTATGGCTTCAGCAGCTGAAAGCTGCTGCAAAAGCCCTATTTTAAGGTGAGGTACACACTAAGTGCCATTATACTAGATAAGTAATGAATGAAATACAAAAATACTTCAAAATGAGCTACATTAAAGATAAGAGCGTTAGTTAAGTAGTTAAAAACAGTCAAACAATTTTTAAAGAACAGCTACTTTAAAGGCAATTGAATTAAATAAGGTAAGGGGGAAAGCAAAGAGCTGGTCAAACTTTTGGCCACACTAAGGGCCCAGTGTATTAGATAAGTAGTAGTAAAAAACTCAAAAACTTACAGCACCTGGTATTCCTAGGCAGTCTCCCATCCAAGTACTAACTAGGCCCAACTCTGCTTAGCTTCTGAGATCAGGACGAGATCAGGCGTGAACAGGTGGTATAATGTGTGAAGCTAAAGCTGCTGCAAAAAGCCCCTATTTTAAGGTGAGGCATTGACTCAAGTGCCATTATACTAGATAAGTAATGAATGAAATACAAAAATACTTCAAAATGAGCTACATTAAAGATAAGAGCATTAGTTAAGTAGTTAAAAACAGTCAAACTCTGTTTAAAGAACAGCTACTTTAAAGGCAATTGAATTAAATAAGCAGTAAGGAAAGCAAAGAGCTGGTCAAACTTTGGCCACACTAAGGGCCAGTGTATTAGATAAGTAGTGGAAAAAAAACTCAAAATCCTACAGCACCTGGTATCCCTGTAGGCAGTCTCCCCATCCAAGTACTAACTAGGCCCAACCTGCCACTGAGACTGACGACTGTATGCGGAACAGGGTGGTATGGCTGCAAGCTAAAGCCATGCAAAGCCCTCTATTTTAAGGTGAGGTGCCACTAAGTGCCATTATACTCAGATAAGTAATGAATGAAATACAAAAAAATACTTCAAAATGAGCTACATTAAGATAAGAGCACATTAGGCATAAGTAGTTAAAACAGTCAAAACTCTGTTTAAAGAATACCACTTTAAAGTAAATTGGAATTCCAATACAGGCGGAAAGCAAAAGATTGGTCAACTTTAACACTCAAGGGCCAGTGTATTAGATAAGCAGTGAAAACTCAAAAACTTACACCTGGTATTCTAGGCAGTCTCCCATCCAAGTACCAACTAGGCTCAACTCCTGCTTAGCTTCTGAGCAAAGATCAGGCGGAACAGGTGGTATGGCCGTGAAGCTAAAAGCCATGCAAAAAGCCCCCTGCTTTAAGGTGAGGCTGCTGCCATTATACTAGATAAGTAATGAATGAAATACAAAAATACTTCAAATGGAGCTACATTACAGATAAGAGCATTCGCTAAGTAGTTAAAACATCCCGCTTTGTTAAAAGAACAGCCACTTTAAAGGCAAATTGAAACTGGGCTACAGTAAGGGGAACTCAACGCCCCCGCAACTCACACTAATGGGCCAGTGTATTAGGATAAGTAGTGAAAAACTTCAAAAACTTACAGCACCTGGTATTCCTAGGCAGTCACCCATC